>NW_026886029.1:0-75206 GCF_032173495.1 Musca vetustissima
GCTTTAAAATTTTATTATGACATTGAAATAATAAAAACAACAACAACAATATGTCATCTCAACAAATTCCACATGTTGTAAATATTCCAATATTTGGAAAACAATAGACCCATCCATCCCTTTATTTCAATTTCTCAGAAAAAAAGAAAAACCTCCCAAAAAGGAATCCCAACAATTTCATGCAACTGAATTTGATATCCTGGAAACAATACCTCAACAGGATATATTTTATGTATTTATTTCTTTCACAAAACGAACCACAGTGCTTAATTGTCTTCAGGACATTATGCCTTATTCTGCTTTACAACAACGCCATACAATGGAACCCGTTAGCGGCCAAATAAGCGAGTCAGTAAAAGAAAACTGTGAAGTAAGGTAACGTCACAACATAAAAACGAATAGACAACAGGAGGGAGGAAGAACACGAAAAAATATATATGAATGAAATGAAGCTGTTGTGTTATTTGCAGAATTCTGAATGTGATTGTTTGTGTTGTGTGCAGTCAGCACCTCTAGACATCCACCACTGTTATGGTTATGTGGACAGAACAGTTTTTTTCCTTTTTAAGATTCCTTTGCCATGTTCAATGTCGTTATTGTTAGCGTCAAATGCATTGATGACCACCCAGTTCCGTTGTACTTTCTTAACGATTGGGACTGGGACTATTGCAATTTTCTTGTCATTTCCATCAACAACAAAAATGATGCATAACAGACAGTATTGTCGTGGTTATTGTTATAGAGTTGTTACTGCCCTTGAAGGTTGGACTGGTCTTGTTGCTTTCCTGCAAATAGACAGACAAAGGTTGTTATGCTTTGAGATGTATTTTGTGGGATTACGAAGGGAGTTTCACGGGAGACGAGCTGAAGGGAGTCTTTCATAGACGAGCTGAAGTGAGTCTTTCATAGACGAGCTGAAGGGAGTCTTTCATAGACGAGCTGAATGGAGTCTTTCATAGACGAGCTGAATGGAGTCTTTCATAGACGAGCTGAAGGGAGTCTTTCATAGACGAACTAAAGGAAGTTTTTCATAGAAGACAAATTGAAGATTATAGACGAGCTGAAGTGAGTCTTTCATAGACGAGCTGAAGTGAGTCTTTCATAGACGAGCTGAAGTGAGTCTTTCATAGACGAGCTTAAAGGGAGTCTTTCATAGACGAGCTTAAAGGGAGTCTTTCATAGACGAGCTTAAAGGGAGTCTTTCATAGACGAGCTTAAAGGGAGTCTTTCATAGACGAGCTGAAGGGAGTCTTTCATAGACGAGCTGAAGGGAGTCTTTCATAGACGAGCTGAAGGGAGTCTTTCATAGACGAGCTGAAGGGAGTCTTTCATAGACGAGCTGAAGGGAGTCTTTCATAGACGAGTTGAAGGGAGTCATTCATAGACGAGTTGAAGGGAGTCATTCATAGACGAGCTGAAGTGAGTCTTTTATAGACGAGCTGAAGTGAGTCTTTCATAGACGAGCTGAAGTGAGTCTTTCATAGACGAGCTTAAGTGAGTCTTTCATAGACGAGCTGAAGTGAGTCTTTCATAGACGAGCTGAAGTGAGTCTTTCATAGACGAGCTGAAGTGAGTCTTTCATAGACGAGCTGAAGTGAGTCTTTCATAGACGAGCTGAAGGGAGTCTTTCATAGACGAGCTGAACGGGAGTCTTTCATAGACGAGCTGAAAGGGAGTCTTTCATAGACGAGCTGAAAGGGAGTCTTTCATAGACGAGCTGAAAGGGAGTCTTTCATAGACGAGCTAAAAGGGAGTCTTTCATAGACGAGCTGAAAGGGAGTCTTTCATAGACGAGCTGAAAGGGAGTCTTTCATAGACGAGCTGAAAGGGAGTCTTTCATAGACGAGCTGAAAGGGAGTCTTTCATAGACGAGCTGAAAGGGAGTCTTTCATAGACGAGCTGAAAGGGAATCTTTCATAGACGAGCTGAAAGGGCGTCTTTCATAGACGAGCTGAAAGGGAGTCTTTCATAGACGAGCTGAAAGGGAGTCTTTCATAGACGAGCTGAAAGGGAGGCTTTCATAGACGAGCTTAACGGGAGTCTTTCATAGACGAGCTTAAAGAGAGTCTTTCATAGACGAGCTGAAAGGGAGTCTATCATAGACGAGCTGATGGAGTCTTTCATAGACGAGCTGAAGGGAGTCTTTCATAGACGAGCTGAAGGGAGTCTTTCATAGACGAGCCGAAGGGAGTCTTTCATAGACGAGCCGAAGGGAGTCTTTCATAGACGAGCCGAAGGGAGTCTTTCATAGATGAACTAAAGGAAGTTTTTATAGAAGACGAACTGATGGGAGTCTTTTATAGACAATCTGAAGGGATGTGGTGAAGGGAGTTTTTCATAGACGAGCTGAAGGTAGTCTTTCATAGACGAGCTGAAGGGAGCTTTTCACAGACGAGCTGAAGGGAGACATAATATACGAGTTGAAAGGAGTCTTTATAGACGGGATGGAGAAATTCTTAATAATATATCTGATGGAAATTTGTCATTGGCTTAGTAGCTTTTGCATCGTATTATGTGCTGTGTTATAAGCTTCCCACGTACATAAGCATTGTATAGAATTTTGTTGTGACTAGCTATGAACCTACATCCAAGCATTCATTTACCCAAAGTTGCCAACTCCCACCATAGCTTACTGTCCGAAGTACTTTATTTTATATTCGGGATTTATTTGAAAATCTTCGCTGCTTTGAAATGTTCATTGTGTGCGTGTCTCTGGTGATATGTGGGTGCCTCTTTGTCTTCACATCCTTGTAAGCATAGTAACCGTAGTATCTTCTTCCTACCTTTTAGCATTCCTCAATTCTTACAATCTCTTTCAAGTAGTTTAAATGTGGTATACTAAAGTAGGACTAACTAATTTTAGCGAACCGTTCCAATGGAGAAAATGAAAATTCGTTTTAAGTACTTAAATGGACCTAGGGAAACATAAAATCATTTAGTTAAGGCATGCATTTTTTAACTAATTTTTCCAAACCCCCACAACAGCTAAGGCGTGGATTTTTTAAAGAAGAACTTTCCAAAGACCTAACAACAGCTAAGGCGTAGATAGTTTTAAAGAATATTTTTTCCAAACATCCACAACAGCTAAGGCTTGGATTTTTTAAAGAATATTTTTTCCAAACATCCCCAACAGATAAGGCGTGGATTTTTTAAAGAATATTTTTTCCACAGACCCAACAACAGCTAAGGTGTGGATTTTTTAAAGAATATTTTTTCCAAACATCCACAACAGCTAAGGCGTGGATTTTTTAAAGAAATTTTAATCAAAAATTATTAAAATTGTCCGATTCTAAATATTCTCCCCCCTTATCGATTTAATAAATTTTCTATCATTGTCAATATATAGAAAGTTCAGCTTACAATCATGCAGATGCACAAACACATCCGCATACATCTATAAAGTATGCAAATTATGTAAATGTTTACATTCTTTATCCATTCATCCATGGAAAACTCTTTGACGACTTATCTATTAACTATCACTACAAGCGGGTCCCTAGCTCAATGTGTGGATATGTGTGTGTGTGCAACTACGCGTATTAAAGCCACATACCAGCTATTCAGGTTGCATAATGTGATGTAACACTGCTTGAAGAGAACTACAAACGTTGCATGCAAAATATGCTAAATATGTATGTCGTGGATGAACGAAAAAGGGTTCAACGTTAACCGTCATGTTTTTTACACAGTGGTCCTTGTAAAAAGTATCCTTAAAAAATCCACCCCTTGTGTTGGTCCTTGTAAAAAATATCCTTAAAAAATCCACGCCTTGTGTTGGTCCTTGTAAAAAGTATCCTTAAAAAATCCACCCCTTGTGTTGGTCCTTGTAAAAAATATCCTTAAAAAATCCACGCCTTGTGTTGGTCCTTGTAAAAAGTATCCTTAAAAAATCCACCCCTTGTGTTGGTCCTTGTAAAAAATATCCTTAAAAAATCCACGCCTTGTGCGGGTCATTGTAAAAAATCCACGCCTTGTGTTGGTCCTTGTAAAAAATATCCCTAAAAAATCCACGCCTTGTGTTGGTCCTTGTAAAAAATATCCCTAAAAAATCCACGCCTTGTGTTGGTCCTTGTAAAAAATATCCCTAAAAAATCCACGCCTTGTGTTGGTCCTTGTAAAAAATATCCCTAAAAAATCCACGCCTTGTGCGGATCCTTGTAAAAAATCCACGCCTTGTGTTGGTCCTTGTAAAAAATCCACGCCTTGTGTTGGTCCTTGTAAAAAATATCCTTAAAAAATCCACGCCTTGTGCGGGTCCTTGTAAAAAATATCCTTAAGAAATCAACGCCTTGTGCGGGTCCTTGTAAAAAAATTAACGCCTTGTGCGGGTCCTTGTAAAAAAAATCCACGCCTTGTGTTGGTCCTTGTAAAAAATATCCTTAAAAAATCCACGCCTTGTCCTGGTTCTTGTAAAAAATATCCTTAAAAAATCCACGCCTTGTGATGGTCGATCCTAGAAAAAATATCCTTAAAAAATACACGCCTTGTGCTGGTCCTTGTAAAAAATATCCTTAAAAAATCCACGCCTTGTGCTGGTCCTTGTAAAAAAATGTCCTTAAAAAATCCAGGCTTTGTGATGGTCGATCCTAGAAAAAATATTCTTTGAAAAATCCACGCCTTGTGCTGGTCCTTGTAAAAAATATCGTTAAAAAATCCACGCCTTGTGTTGGTCCTTGTAAAAAATATCCTTAAAAAATCCAAGCCTTGTGTTGGTCCTTGTAAAAAATATCCTTAAAAAATCCACGCCTTGTGTTGGTCCTTGTAAAAAATATCCTTAAAAAATCCACGCCTTGTGTTAGTCCATTTAAAAAATATTCTTAAAAAATCCACGCCTTGTGTTGGTCCTTGTAAAAAATATGCTTAAAAAATCCACGCCTTGTGTTGGTCCTTGTAAAAAATATGCTTAAAAAAATCCACGCCTTGTGTTGGTCCTTGTAAAAAAATATCCTTAAAAAATTCATGCCTTGTGTTGGCCTTTTAAAAAATATCCTTAAAAATCCACGCCTTGTGTTAGTCTATTTAAAAAATATTCTTTAAAAAAGTCAACGACTTGGCTGTTGTGGGTTTTTTGGCAAAATTGTTTTAAAAAAATCCTCGCCCTAGCTGTTGTTGGTCCTGGACATGAATATTGTTTTATAAAGCCACGCCTTCAATTGGTCCTTGTAAAACATATTCCTTTAAAAATCCAGGCATTGTGAGTCCTTGTGAAAAATATTTTTTTAAAAAATCTTGTGGGTCCTTAAAAAAATTATATTTGTTACAAAATTTGTATACCTTGTCCCACTGTCCGCATTTAGGGCCATAATATATCCTGCTGATCCGAAGACATTTTAGAACTGCAACCAAGAATGATGAACAAGAAACCAGGCAGTGGTGTATGGACGAGCAACAGTAGCTGCAGCTGAAGCATCAGCTAAGTGACAATTTCTTGTTAAGCTGCCACCAACAGAACCGCCGCCACCACCATCTTCATCAGTAGCAAACAGCCAACAACAACACCATTAGCGAACTGCAATCGTTGCATTTATCGCCTTCTGTGCACGCTTTACTTGTAGCCAATACTTTTCATGTTTTTACTGTCGTTCGGTCTGTCGGTTCAGCTTCATCAGCTTATGAAATATTTTCATTTATTATTTTCTTTTTTTTGGGATCCTTCGTATCCTTAGAGCTGTTGCGGTTCACTTTTCGAGCATAACAAGGATGTCTTTGACAAAGGTTTAACTACTACTTGTGCGTTGCAAAGGATAACTGAAAATGAAGATGACATCTACAGCGACGACGACGATGGTGTTGCCAATGATGTATGTAATCCTGATCCTTAACGACATTAACATAATGGGTTTCTAAGCGTTGCATGTATCACGTTGCATCTACATAGAATTCGAATGGTGTACCAGCATAGATAATGTTAGTAACAAAAAAAAAATAAAAAAGGAGGAGAAGTCAAAGCAGAAGAAAATGTCAAAGCATCGGAGGACTGTAGGTGCCAAGGACATGTCGGGGTGGTAGGTCTAGCAGTGTTACTGACAGGACTTTGGTGGGTTTATTTTTTGGAGCTTGTCTCAGAATTCTTCCTGTGGTCGGTTAGATGGCTTTAGGTTTTCATTTTTATTCTCATCTCATTGGCAGCCTTGCTGTGTTGTCTAGTCTTGTTGCAGGCGCTACTGTTGTTGTTTATTTCATCATTTCATTGTTTACTGAGTTTAATTTATTTATTTTTTACTTTGTCGTTGTTATTATTTTTTTCTTTTGTTTGCCTTTAGCATAATTTACGTCTTTCTTCTTTATTTATTCATGTTTCTATTGTAAAGTCTTTTTTGATGACTTGTTTTCTGAGATGGAAACCAAAAGGAAATTCCGCTGCCAATCGCGGATGGTGTCAGCAACAGCAGACACAACTCAAGAGCTTCCCAATGAAAATCGCAGTAACAACATCTGTTTGGTGAAAGAATAAAAAAAAATAATTTGTCTCTCCATTGAAAGACTCGGCAGACAGTTTATCCTTTAATGAATTATTGTTGTTATTGTTGTCATTGTGAATGTGTGTCTATTGTCTTTGTGTGTTTATCCTAGGATAATTTCGTTTACACAACAAAAAGAGGCAGCCAAATATTTGGAGGCTTCATTGAAAATCCAAATTAAAGATTTATTATTATTTTGAGAAGTGATTATCTATCATTTAATAGACTCTATAGGAATTCCATTGTTGTCGGTGCTAGGCTAAAGCTTTGAGATTCTGTTGGATTAGAGGATTTAAATTTTGGATATTTATTATAGGTAAACAAGAAATTTTTAACATTTTCCAGCATATGGAATTTATGAATTCTTTGGAAAGTTTAAAAAATCCACGCCTTAGCAGTTGTTAGGTCTTTGGAAAAATTCTTCTTTAAAAAAATCCACGCCTTAGCTGTTGTTAGGTCTTTGGAAAAATTCTTCTTTAAAAAATCCACGCCTTAGCTGTTGTTAGGTCTTTGGAAAAATTCTTCTTTAAAAAATCCACGCCTTAGCTGTTGTTAGGTCTTTGGAAAAATTCTTCTTTAAAAAATCCACGCCTTAGCTGTTGTGAATATTTAGAAAAATATTCTTTAAAAAAATCCACGCCTTAGCTGTTGTGGGTATTTGGAAAAATTCTTCTTTAAAGAATCCACGCCTTAGCTGTTGTTGGGTCTTTGGAAAAAAAAATATTCTTTAGAAAATCCTGGCCCTAGCTGTTATGGGTTCTAGGCAAAACATATTCTTTAAAATCGCAATCAGCAACTCATTAGTTGCACGCATTTGAAACAGACGCAAACTGTTCAATACAAAAGGACAAAAGTCAATTATCCTCATTTGTTGTCTATTTACATCTGTAGGTCTTCATCATTATTGTCATCATCTTTTGATCCCATTTACAGAAATTAACTAAAGCTCTCAACATGCTGAACAATTGTATAATCATAATAAAGCCATTCAAAACATATGTAAATAATCATTGTCTACTTATAGGCTTTCGTCGTACAAACTATTAAAAATTGTTGCATACATTATGGAGCCAGGCAGAGAGAGAGGGAGAGAGAGGGATAGTGCTAGCAGACAACTAGTGTCTGTTTTGTTAGCTAAATAAAGTCAATTCTATGGCACATCATACCATACCATGCCGCATACAAAATCTGCAATTAAGAACTTTAAACTTTTGTTATAAAATTATAGCTGTGTTGTTGTTGCTATTGTTGGTTATTAAATTTTCATTTTGCATATTGCAATTTTTATTTGGAAAAATTCCTGGTAAAGGGGAGAATAAAGAGGGGATTTTCTGTGTTATGGGAAAACTCTGCTAGATCAACTTATTAAATACTTAACTTTAAATGTTGGGAAACCCCCCAGTAATAACAACAGCAATAATTACACAAAGGCAGTAACAACAACAAGAACAATTTTACAACAAATGGGAAATAAATGTTTATGGATCGACCAAACAAGAAACAAACTAAAACATATTACCTACCTTTCGTCCCGTTAAACGACCAAAATTTTTGAAGGTTCCCATGACTATGTCTCAATGGCTGTTGTCCTCGAGGTGGGACATATGAAATTGAAGAAAAAATATTCTTTAAAAAAATCCACGTCTTGTGTTGGTCGATCCTTGAAAAAATATTCTTTAAAAAATCCACGCCTTGTGTTGGTCGATCCTTGAAAAAATATTCTTTAAAAAAAATCCACGC
Organism: Musca vetustissima; assembly: GCF_032173495.1. Taxonomy (NCBI): domain Eukaryota; kingdom Metazoa; phylum Arthropoda; class Insecta; order Diptera; family Muscidae; genus Musca; species Musca vetustissima. The sequence goes on from NW_026886029.1 coordinate 8,202, forward strand.
CTTGTGTTGGTCGATCCATAAAAAAATATTCTTTAAAAAAATCAACGCCTTGTGTTGGTCGATCCTTAAAAAAATATAGTTTAAAAAATCCACGCCTTGTGTTGGTCGATCCTTGAAAAAATATAGTTAAAAAAATCCACGTCTTGTGTTGGTCGATCCTTGAAAAAATATTGTTTAAAAAATCCAAGCCTTGTGTTGGTCGATGTTTGAAAAAATATTCTTTACTTTTTTTCAAATATCTGATTGATGAGAACTCCATCCCACTGACAGCCACGCAGTTCAATGTTAAGCAGGGATTTACACAAACAATTAAACTGCCATACCTCCTCATTTCTTTGGTTTTTTGCTCCACTTAAGTCGACCCGACCTCGTATCTATTTCCAATTCCTGCCGTTCGGCCTTTGTGGTGCGTATGTGTTTGTTTGTGTCTCTCATAATGATTATGGCTTAGTTTGGTGCAAAAACTAAAACAAACAACCATCCGAACATATAATCGTTAAAAACAAAATGCAAATTACAGCAAAAATAGTAGAACTTCATAGGTTAGGAGCTGCAGCAGCAATGCCATAAAAAAGAAGTGTACAAAGCAACAACAACAATAACCAAATGAGTTCGGCATTCTCATTAAAAATAAAACAAATATTCAAGAATAGGTACCGAGTGAAGAAGATGAAAAAAAAGAAATACACCAACATGATGAGATGAAAAAAGTTCACCGCAAACTGTTGATGTTCCGACCGGAGTGATAATAAAAACGAAGAAAAAACTACCTCTGTGCAATTCTAGCAAACAAACATCCGGTACCGTTTGCCATTCATGTGGGCCAAGGGTCGCAAAAGACTGCTGAAGTTCTAAGACATATTATTAAAATAAATCCACAATTCAAAGAATATTTTTTCCAAGGACCAACTCAAGGCGTGGATTTTTTAAAGAATATTTTTTCCAAGGACCAACTCAAGGCGTGGATTTTTTAAAGAATATTTTTTCCAAGGACCAATGCAAGGCGTGGATTTTTTAAAGAATATTTTTTCCAAGGACCAATGCAAGGCGTGGATTTTTTAAAGAATATTTTTTCCAAGGACCAATGCAAGGCGTGGATTTTTTAAAGAATATTTTTTCCAAGGACCAATGCAAGGCGTGGATTTTTTAAAGAATATTTTTTCCAAGGACCAATGCAAGGCGTGGATTTTTTAAAGAATATTTTTTCCAAGGACCAATGCAAGGCGTGGATTTTTTAAAGAATATTTTTTCCAAGGTCCAATGCAAGGCGTGGATTTTTTAAAGAATATTTTTTCCAAGGACCAATGCAAGGCGTGGATTTTTTAAAGAATATTTTTTCCAAGGACCAATGCAAGGCGTGGATTTTTTAAAGAATATTTTTTCCAAGGACCAACTCAAAGTCTGGATTTTTTAAAGAATATTTTTTCCAAGGACCAACTCAAGGTGTGGATTTTTTAAAGAATATTTTTTCCAAGGACCAACTCAAGGTGTGGATTTTTTAAAGAATATTTTTTCCAAGGACCAACTCAAGGTGTGGATTTTTTAAAGAATATTTTTTCCAAGGACCAACTCAAGGTGTGGATTTTTTAAAGAATATTTTTTCCAAGGACCAACTCAAGGTGTGGATTTTTTAAAGAATATTGTTACGAATATAACTTTAGATTTAAGTTAATTTAGATGAATTCCGTTAATTTAAGAATTTGAATTGTAACGTAAATTTCTACTACGCAGTTTATTTGAATAACTTCACAACAACAACCACTGTATAGATTTTTCTACATCCTTCCATTTCCTCTTTCATTTTCTATTTTGTTATTGTCATACAATTCTTGTTAAACGTCATTCCTCTTTCTTTGTTATTCCCTCGCCTGTATATGTGTTGTTGTTATTCCTCTTTCTTTGTTATTTCCTCGCCTGTATATGTGTTGTTGTTATTCCTCTTTCTTTGTTATTCCCTCGCCTGTATATGTGTTGTTGTTATTGTAAGTTTGTTTACTCAAGTTTGTTGTTGTTGTTATTGTTCACTCAGTAAGTTTGTTGTTGTTATTGTTACTCAATGTGTTTGTTGCATTGGTAGATTGTTCGTGATCTAGGTGTTACCAGATCGTCTAGAAATTTCTGTAGCGACAGGCAGGGCTCATATAAATAGAGGGAATGGAAAGGCAGTGAGTCAGTTGTGAATCAGATCGCGAATTGAAACCGTCAAGTAACGTAAAGCTGTAAAGTAACGTGCAAAGTAAAGTGTGTCAATAAACTCATTGTAATAATCGTAATCAGAAAGAACAACGTCTACACGGGATTAACTAAAGTCTAAGAACGTAACAATTGGTGTCGGAAGTGAGATTACGATAGTACTACGATGAAGTTTAAGGATCTACGAGTGGAAGACTTGAAGAAGGAGCTGAATAAATTGGAATTATCCTCTACTGGCAACAAGGCTGAACTCCAAAAACGTCTGTTGGATGAGTTCGAGCGCCGTGGTATGAACATCGATACATATGAGTTTGACAGTAAGGATGAAGTGGATTTATCGGAAATGGGCGAATCCAACGGTGGGGAAGTCTCGTCAGTAGCTGCCAGGGGTGACGATTTCAGAGAAATGCTGGCTAAAATGTTCGAAGAGAATTCCAGAAACACGAGACGAATGTTCGAAGAGAATTCCAGAAAGTCAGAAGAAAACTCGAGACGAATGTTCGAAGAGAATTCCAGAAAGTTAGATGAACTCAAGGCGGAGAATTGTAGAATGTTTGACGAAAATTCGAGAATAATGAACGAGAAACTCGAGAAAATTACAGAAGTTATTGGAAGGAGAGTGGAAACCGTGGAGGTCCAAATTAAAGAGTTGGATAAGAAAGTGCAGTCGGTCGACGAGAAGATTCTGTCTGTGGATGAGAAATTTCTGGCCCACGACCACAGGTTTACGAATCTGGAGAAGAAAATTTCGGAACTGGAAATTAAAGGTGGTCCGGTGCGAGTTCCTGATAACGCACTAAAAATCAAACCTCCTGTATTCGACGGCTCTACGTCATTCAATGTTTTCAAGTTACAGTTCGAGACAGTGGCTTCTAGAAATTCGTGGAACGACAGCGACAAAGCGGTTGCACTACTTCTGGCATTGAAGGGCAGTGCTGCTGATGTTATACAGAGTATTCCTGTCGCTTCTAGGAATAACTATGAAGATGTTATTGCTGCACTGGAACGTAAGTACGGTGGCGAACATAAACAAAACATCTACCTTATGGAACTAAGGGGAAGAGTGCAGAGGGCAAACGAGACGTTACAAGACTTCGCAGCTGAGGTGGAACGTTTGGTGCTAATGGCGTATCCAGGAGAGAATCACCCATTGCTGGACCGTATGAAAATCGAAACCTTTGTGAATGGCATACGTGACCCTGAGATTAAATGTGCAACATATGCGTCACCAAAAGCGTCATTTGCCGAAACTGTGTCGTTTGCCCTTGCCCAAGAGATGGCAAGAATGATTGTTAAGCCCCAGACCCACAAGATTAGCCAACTGGAGACCGAATGTTACGAACACAAATCTCTCGTCAACTTGATCAAGGACGCCATGAGGCGGGTAATAGAAGAAACAAAGTCAGTAGGGATGACTAAGCGCAGGATTAGATGCTACAACTGCGATAAAGCAGGTCATATTGCGCGCGAATGCAGAGCTAAGCGCAAACGATCCAGGTCATCGTCACCACCTCTAACGAAAGATGGTAGAAGAATGGCTCAACAGTCCACCAATGAGTCACCGTTAAACAGGATCGAGCACAGAGAAGGCGGAAAACACGATAATGCTGATGCCCTGTCTCGTCGGCCATGCAAGGCAGAATACAGGCACTGCTCAAAGGCTGAGAATAAGGAGAATATCGTTGATGTCCGACTATTGCAGTTTGAGTCGGGTGAAGATTGGTCGACGGAACAACGAAGAGATCCCATTCTGGGCAAAGTAATTTCGGCCATTGAAACGGGCAAGCGACCTAGTCGTAAAGAAATTACCTCCGAAAGCCCTCTTTTAAAATCCTATTGGGCCCAGTGGGACAGTCTACTTATAAAAGATGGCTGCCTATATCGCAAATGGGAAAGTGAGGACGGTGAATCTCACCGGAACTTGATCGTCGTCCCAGACTCCAAAATAAGAGATGTCTTGTCGGAGTTTCACGATGGGCCAAGTGGAGGACGTCTTGGCATAGCAAAGACCGCTGAAAAGGTAAAGCAGAGATTCTACTGGGTCGGCTGTCAAAAATCCATTGCCGACTGGATCGCCAATTGTGAAAGGTGCATAAAAGCTAAGGGTCCAACACGGAAGAGTCGAGGCTACATGCAGCAGTATAATTCAGGAGCCCCTTTTGAAAGAATCGCAATGGATGTAGCTGGACCGTTCCCCACAAGCGACTCTGGGAACCGGTATGTCTTAGTGGTCATGGATTACTTCAGTAAATGGCCGGAGGTTTATGCTATCCCAAATCAAGAAGCCAGGACAATTGTGGATGTGTTCAGCAAAAATTGGATTTGTCGCTATGGTGTTCCATCTGAGGTTCATTCCGATCAAGGTAGGAATTTTGAATCAGCGATCTTCAAGGAAATGTGTGACTCCTACGGAATTAAGAAAACCAGAACGACGCCCCTACATCCACAATCAGATGGCATGGTGGAAAGATTCAATCGCACCCTTGAAGAACATCTACGGAAAGTGGTGGACAGTGGCCAACGAGACTGGGATGAGCATATTCCAAAGTTTTTAATGGCTTATAGATCGGCCATTCACGATTCCACATCCCGGACCCCAGCCAAAGTTCTGTTCGGAAATGAATTAAAGCTACCTGGCGATTTGATATTCGGTGCTACCCCAAACGACGATGTGAACCAAGATGAAGACAGCCAAAACTTTTTTAGTAAAGTCCACGATGCAGTCCGACATCGAATAAAAATGGTTAGCAACCGCATGAAGGCAAGGTACGATCGAGCGGCAAATACCGATGGGTTTCAAGAAGGGCAACTGGTACTATTGTTCAACCCACAACGAAAGAAAGGACTATGCCCCAAATTGCAAACGCACTGGGAAGGACCCTACAAGATTGTCACGAAAATAAATGACGTCGTTTATCGCATCCAGAGGAGCGACAGTCCCAGGTCGAAGATGAAAGTTGTACATTTGGAGCGGCTGACCCCCTACGGAACGGGAACTGTGCCTATTCGGGACGAACAGGCTTAAGCGGGGGGCAATGTTACGAATATAACTTTAGATTTAAGTTAATTTAGATGAATTCCGTTAATTTAAGAATTTGAATTGTAACGTAAATTTCTACTACGCAGTTTATTTGAATAACTTCACAACAACAACCACTGTATAGATTTTTCTACATCCTTCCATTTCCTCTTTCATTTTCTATTTTGTTATTGTCATACAATTCTTGTTAAACGTCATTCCTCTTTCTTTGTTATTCCCTCGCCTGTATATGTGTTGTTGTTATTCCTCTTTCTTTGTTATTTCCTCGCCTGTATATGTGTTGTTGTTATTCCTCTTTCTTTGTTATTCCCTCGCCTGTATATGTGTTGTTGTTATTGTAAGTTTGTTTACTCAAGTTTGTTGTTGTTGTTATTGTTCACTCAGTAAGTTTGTTGTTGTTATTGTTACTCAATGTGTTTGTTGCATTGGTAGATTGTTCGTGATCTAGGTGTTACCAGATCGTCTAGAAATTTCTGTAGCGACAGGCAGGGCTCATATAAATAGAGGGAATGGAAAGGCAGTGAGTCAGTTGTGAATCAGATCGCGAATTGAAACCGTCAAGTAACGTAAAGCTGTAAAGTAACGTGCAAAGTAAAGTGTGTCAATAAACTCATTGTAATAATCGTAATCAGAAAGAACCCGCGTTTTATTTGGTACGAATTGTATCGGGAAATAAAACAACGTCTACACGGGATTAACTAAAGTCTAAGAACGTAACAATATTTTTTCCAAGGACCAACTCAAGGTGTGGATTTTTTAAAGAATATTTTTTCCAAGGACCAACTCAAGGTGTGGATTTTTTAAAGAATATTTTTTCCAAGGACCAACTCAAGGTGTGGATTTTTTAAAGAATATTTTGTCCAAGGCCTACATAAGGCGTGGACTTTTTAAAGAATATTTTGTTTAAGGCCTACATAAGGCGTGGACTTTTTAAAGAATATTTTGTCCAACCACAAGTAAGGCGTGGATTTTTTAAAGAATATTTTGTCCAACCACAAGTAAGGCGTGGATTTTTTAAAGAATATTTTGTCCAACCACAAGTAAGGCGTGGATTTTTTAAAGAATATTTTGTCCAACCACAAGTAAGGCGTGGATTTTTTAAAGAATATTTTTCCAAGGACCAACTCAAGGCGTGGATTTTTTAAACAATATTTTGTCCAAGCACAAGTAAGGCGTGGATTTTTTAAACAATATTTTGTCCAAGCACAAGTAAGGCGTGGATTTTTTAAACAATATTTTGTCCAAGCACAAGTAAGGCGTGGATTTTTTAAACAATATTTTGTCCAAGCACAAGTAAGGCGTGGATTTTTTAAACAATATTTTGTCCAAGTCACAAGTAAGGCGTGGATTTTTTAAACAATATTTTGTCCAAGCACAAGTAAGGCGTGGATTTTTTAAACAATATTTTGTCCAAGCACAAGTAAGGCGTGGATTTTTTAAACAATATTTTGTCCAAGCACAAGTAAGGCGTGGATTTTTTAAACAATATTTTGTCCAAGCACAAGTAAGGCGTGGATTTTTTAAACAATATTTTGTTCCAAGCACAAGTAAGGCGTGGATTTTTTAAACAATATTTTGTCCAAGTCACAAGTAAGGCGTGGATTTTTTAAACAATATTTTTTCAGGGACCACACAAGGCGTGGATTTTTTAAACAATATTTTGTCCAAGCACAAGTAAGGCGTGGATTTTTTAAACAATATTTTGTCCAAGGAAGAATTTAAATATAAATAATATGCCCTGAATATTATTTTTTAATAATTTCTTGTTAACCGGTAAATGGGTCACGTTAAACATCATTACATCTGGCTGTGTCCCTATTTCATTTTTTTTTTTTTTTTTTTTTTTTTTGTGAGGGAGAGATATTTTTATTATTTGTTCACAACACGACCTCATCATGCATGTCATTTCTGTATTTTAAACAAATACACATTAAAAAATGTGTGTATGAAAGTGTGTGTAAATACACTTGTGCACTTTACATCTGTCCGTAGATGTGTGTATGTGTGTACAAGAGTAAATTTTGTTTACTCATACATATTCACACATCATTAAATATAAATTACGCAAAGAAAGCAAACCCTTTACTACGTATACACGTACCCTTTTTCGTGTGTGTGTTGGCGAATAACTCGCTCATGGCATTCGCTAAAAATGGGAACGAAAAGCAAAAAATACAAAAATAATTCCAACATTCGCAAACGAGTAAAATGTGCGGAATCCTTGCATATCATAATCATTTTTGCACCGCCTGTTTTACGTAAATAATACAAAAGAATGTCATTTGAATGCAAAACTTAGTGGGGTTGGAAGACAAAAAAAAAACACAAATTTCAATTCAAAATATTGGGAAGTGACCGATTGAAATGGGAACTACGATCTAATAAAAATGTTCAAGGGATCAACAATACGTCATGGGTGAGGTAGGGAATGATAGATACCAAGCAACAGCTCTGATTGGCTTTAACATGGTGAAGTCCAGACTTATCTTGGTCCCTCTTTCATCTCAATTGGGGGCACTGACCTCCCCGCGGTGTCACCTGGGGTAACTATTTACATCATCCATTGAAATTGTGAGGTGATATGTGCCGCGAGTTTACCCATAAGAACTATACAAATTGGGCGGAGGCGTCTGGTTAGTTGGCCACACATGGGAAACCCCTCATACTATGAAAAGGCAACGAAAAAGAAAACCAAACCCCCCAAACGTTGACGACACCCGCAAACGTATAAAGGAACACGATCTGTGTATCTGCACTTGGAATGTGCGCACGTTGTACGCTGTACTCAAGAAGTACAAAGCCGATATTATTGTCTTACAGGAAATGCGATGGGAAGGGACTGGCGTAAGTAAATCAGATGATAACGCCCTGCATTATAGCTGTCATGAAAGGAGGCATGAATTTGGTTGCGGATTTATGGTTAATAGGAGAATAAAAGGACATCGTCTCCAGATTCACTCTAGTAGATGAGCGAATTGCTATAATCCGTATAAGAGCGAAGTTATTCTACATCAGTCTCATTTGCGCTCATGCTCCGACGGAAGACAAAGATGAACAGACCAAAGACATTTTTTACGCCTAGCGCCTAGAAGCTGCATATGACCGCTGCCCAGACTATGACATTAAAATTGTGCTAGGAGATTTTAATGCAAAAATCGAAAGGGAAATATTTTTGGTCCCACCGTCGGAAAATTCTGCCTCCATGACGAAAAAAATCCGACAACGGCATGAGGTTAATTGACTTCGCGGCAGCAAAAAACATGGTAGTTAGCAGCACCAGATTCAAGCATATCGATATACACAAGGCCAACTGGATTTCTTCCTATCAAACAAGGAGAAATCAAATTGAGCATGTTGTGATAGACGGAAGGCATTCGTCCAGAGTTTTGGCGTTCGATCAATACGAAGAGCGAACATCGATTCGGACCATTACCTTGTGACAGCAAAGATTCGCACCCGTCTTAATGTAGCAGCAAAGGTGCGATTTAATGTAACACGGAAACTCGACGTCGAAAAGCTGCAAACACAACAGGTAGCAGACGCCTACACCGCTCGACTTACCCACCTGCTTGCACTTCTTGTCCCGATAATAGTATAGAAACACAATGGCAAAGAATTACCTACTCCCTACAAACTGCAGCAAAAGCAACACTTGGGTACCAAAAACCACCATCAAGAAACCCATGGTACGATCAGGAGTGTCATAATGATTCTGATGTGAAAAAGGCAGCGTATAGGGCAACCCTGCAGACAGTAGCAACACGTAATGCGATGTAGAATTATAGGGAGAAAAGGAGAGAGGAGTAATGTATTTTCATAAAAAATAAAGAACAAGAAAAACGTGAGCGTGAGCAAATCGAGATTTACAGAAGTCAGAATGAAGTCCGAAAATTTTACCAACGTGTAAAACAACAAACCGAAGGCTTTGGTACAGGCACATCCTCCTGTAGAGCTGTAGAAAGGTGGCAGATGCAGACAGCGTGCTGAGTATCCGGAAGGAGCATTTTGAAAAACTTCTTGTATCAAATAGTGGCGGTGAAGAGGATACCCCAGAACCAATAATAGATGACGGTATAGAGTGTATACCACCTAGCCAAGATGAGGTCAGAATAGCAATCAATTGGCTGAAGAATAATAAAGCAGCAGAAGTTTGCCGATGGGTTACAAGCCGAACTATTCAAGACTGGTGGTCAGATGCTGGTAAGGATCATGCACCAGTTTTTTAATACATTTTGGCTTGAGGAATGCGTGCCCAATGTTTGGCACTTCAGCATCCTGTGTCCCGTGCACAAAAAAAGGAGACAATACGATATATGCCAATATAGAGGAATAAGTCTTCTTCCCATCGTATATAAAGTGTTATCCAGCGTGCTGTGTGAACGACTGAAGCCAATGGTCAATGACGTTATTGAAAATTGACCAGATTTTCACTCTGCCCCAAATCCTGGGAAAACCCACGAAAAACACATCGACACATACCACCTATTCGTCGACTATAAAGCCGCATTCGACAGCCCTAACCGTTCAGAGATGTTTAAAGCCACGTCTACGTTCAGCATTCCTGCAAAATTAATTCGGCTATGCAGAATAACTTTAACTGGCACAAGATCAGCAGTTAAAGTCGGAAAGGGCCTCTCGGAGCCCTTTAATACCGAAAGAAGATTCAGACAAGGTGACTGTTTGTCGTGTGACCTTCTTAACATCCTGCTGGAAAAGGTCATACGAGACGCAAAGGTAAACAGAAATGGCACTCTGTACACTAAACAACACTTGTTATTCGCCTACGCCGATGACATCGACATGATGGGTCGAGTCGATTGAGAGCGGTAACAGCCACCTTTGAACGAATTGAGAAGGAGTCTGCCAAAGTGGGTCTGGCAGTAAACGTCGAGAAGACCAAGCTGATGGTACCAACGTGCAAGACGTCCTTTAGACTCGTACCAACTGTGGAACTTGAGAACTACAGCTTCGAGGTAGTCAAAGATTTATATATACCTTGGTACCGCCATAAATAAAACGAATGACATCAGTTTTGAAATTCGGAGAAGCATAGTGCTGGCCAACCGATGCTACTGTTGTCTAAGTAAGCAGTTTTGAAATAAGGCCACCTGGCGCTAGACCAAACTCACACTCTACAAGACGCTGATACTACCCGTGCTGTTATATGGATCTAAAGCATGGATACTTGCGCAAGCAGATGAGGCAGCTCTTGGGGTGTTTGAGAGAAAAATTCTCCGAAAGATCTATGGACCGATCGGCGTTGACGGTGAATATCGCCGTCGAATGAACCATGAGCTGTACCAGCTATTCTCGGACATCGGCATTGTTAGACGTATTGAGCTGCAGCGACTACATTGGCTAGGTCATGTTGTGAGAATGGATGAAGATGCCCCAGCCCAAAAGGCATTTAAAAGCGAACCAGCTGATGGCTCACGTAGAAGGGGAAGGCCACGAATAAGAGGGAAAGATCAAGTGGAAGACAACATTGCCGAATATGATCTTTTTAACTGGAAAACCTGCGCAAAAAACCGACGCGCATGGAAATCTGTTTTTAAACTCGGCTTATGGAACGAAAGTTCTGTCACAAGCCAGCTAAGTAAGCATCAACATCAATACGTGGATTTTTTAAAAATATTTTTTCAATTCATTTCGTTTTGTAGGGTATCGAGAAAAAAATCAGATTTCGTCATAAATACACCTACATGTACACACAGCCATACATACACATATATGTATGTACATCCAGAATCCTTGCAAATGTGATGCAGACAGCCAGGCAAACAAACATTAAAATGAAATTTACATGTAATTGGTGACAAGCAGCATCAACAACTGCAACAACAACAACAAGAGCAATCACCCACATGTTTGCACACATGCACCATTAAATTCCAACCTTCACATGCAAAAAAGGACACTCTTACACAACGTCCCGTTTGGTCATTTGCTGTGTGTGTTCTTTTCCCATGTATGCATTCGTTCGTTCTTCTGAAGGCTTTGGCAGGCCACAACTAAAAAAATATAGAAATGCTAAAATGTCTCCTTTGCAATAAAAAAATAAAATCAGATTCCCAGAATTCTTGTTTACTTACTGCTGCATTCACGCACACACACACACCCACACATATCATCTGTCTTAGCCTTGTGCGAAATGCCTTTTTAGACACGTTCTCCACTACTAATGCCTCACTGCGATGCTGATGATTCGACATCATTTCATTTTTAATTTCTTGCATTTCCTATGAAATGATCAGAGCTTGGGCCTGGGCCTGCACCAAAAACCACTAACATACCTCCGAATAGTATTTGTTGTGTACATTCTAGTATCATTTGGCGGGGAAACGGACGCCTGGTGGTGGATAAACAGCACCAGGATAAAATAGAGTGGAAAAAGTGAACGTTAGGTAAATCTCAATTTTAATTACAATCTATTTCTCATTTTTGTGCCAAGGCATGCATTCTCGTTGATGTTGAGGTATTTGTTTTAATTACTAACATAAACACGCTTGAATTGTACGAAAAGTCAGTCAGTCAGCCACGAAGCCAAACAACCAGGCAGTCAGTCAGCACTCAGCTAGTGAGGCAGCTATCCTAGCCTCTCCAAACTACAAATGTTCAGATGCAATGAAACGGCTTTGGATGGATTGTTGATTGTTATTGCGAAATCAAAGAAATCAACTAAACAACATTTTTCCACATAATTTAATTGTACACTCAAAGAAAAATGTAAATATATTTTTTTAAATCCACGCCTTGTGTTACACCTGAAAAAAATAATTTTTAAAAAATCCACGCCTTTGTATTACACCTGAAAAAAATAATCTCTAAAAAATCCACGCCTTCTATTACACCTGAAAAAAATAATTTTTAAAAAATCCATGCCTTGTATTACACCTGAAAAAAATAATTTTTAAAAAATCCACGCCTTGTGATCGTCACAGTGTGAAATAGGAGAAAAAATGAATTCGTTGTACAATATTGCAAAATTGGACGATTCGAACTACGATTCATGGAGTCTGCAAGTGAGGAGCATCCTGGTTCATCAGGATTTATGGTCTGTGGTAAATGGAGAGTTGGAAAAGCCGAAGCCAACTGCGACGAATGCCAACGAGGTAGCATCATGGAAGTCTAAAGATGAAAAAGCCACAGCAACCATCATATTGAGTGCAACACCAGTGCAGATTGCTCACATAAAGAACTGCGCAACAGCCAAAGAGACGTGGGACGCTTTGAAAGATGTACATAGGCCAAAGGGACCGGTACGAAAGGTAACGCTGTTCAAACAGTTAATTCAAATGCGTATGTCGGAAGACGAAGATGTACAGGAGTACATATGTAAATTCGTGTCCATTGTGGAGAAATTGGCAGAAACGGGAATAGCTCTACAGGAGGAGCTGTACGTCATAATGTTATTAGCAAGTCTGCCCAGGTCATATGACAACTTAGTAGTCGCATTGGAAGCGAGAGATGAGCTGCCAAAATTGAGCACAATTAAAATCAAATTGGGTGAGGAATGTGATCGTCGAAAAGTGAACAACAACAATGCGCGTGAAGATAACGATGTTCAGATTTTTATGGCACGCACAAGCAAATACAAAAAGGCCAATCATCAGAACAAAAACAACAATGACGCCAAAAATAACGGAGCAGGTAGCGGTACTCAGCGAAAAACACGCAATTTCAAATGCTTCAATTGTGGACGCCCTGGTCACTACGCAGCGCATTGTAGAGACAGAGACTCAGAAGCAGAGTACAACAGAGAGCAGCATAAAGCATTTTCAGTGTCGACAGAGAGAGCAATCAACAGAGGAGTTTGGTGTGTTGATAGTGGTGCATCTTCTCATTTGTGCTGTGAACGAAGCATGTTCACAAGGTTTGAAGAGCACAGAGAAGAAGTTTTGCTCGCAGGCAACAGTCGAATCACATCAACAGGCAAAGGTGATGTTTACATCAAACATGTCGACATAACGCTGAAAGATGTTCTATTCATACCGTGCCTACAATGCAACTTTATTTCGGTGGGAAAGGCAGTGAGCAATGGTTGTATTGTAAAATTTACGAACAAGTCGGTAACGATCACCAAGAGAGGTAGCCGAATGTTGGAAGCAAAAAAGATAGGTAATTTGTTTTTGTATGGAGTTACTAGAAATCAAATGTTTTTTGCATGCAACACGACTGATGACGTTCTGAAATGGCACAAGAGGTATGGACACTTGAATTTCACAAGTATGAAGCAATTGGCGAACAAAGAGATGGTGTCTGGTTTGAAACTACATATACCTGAAGGTACCCTGTCGTACATTCAACTAACTTTAAACTAATTAAAAACTAACTTTTTTTCAATTAGTAGTGGTTGATAAATCGACTTTTTTACCTGTAACCAACTGACTATTTTTACATTGTGATGTCCTACGAAGTAGTCAATTGTCCGAATTTGCACTACTTTCAGTTCACTTTATAGTCAGTTATCCAGCAGTTAACTTATAGTTAACTTTTTGCAGTTAGCTATATATCTACTTGTTTAAATACGCTTTCAGTTAATTTTTTTAAACTAACTATTTGTAAGTCAAATTGTAGTCAGAGAAAAGTTAGTTTTTTGCACGTTAGGTGAAAAGCCACTATTTGTATCTTGCTGAAATAAAACGAGGTTTAAAAATTTACATTATTATAAAACAACAATTTATTAATATAAAAAACATAACAAGGATCACATCATTTATCACAAAGATTTTTATAAATATTTTGAACATTTGCGGTTTAATAATAAAAATAAAATTAATAAAATTGGTTTTAAAAATCTTAGGAATGTAAAAAAATAGTTTACACATTTGTATTTTGAATAAAAAAATTGTTAAAAATATTAAATTAATTATTAGTTTTAGTTATTTTGTTCTTGATGCACTTAGAGTGGATGCAACGCTTCTTGATTATTTTTAGGGCGTTGCGTAGATCCGCATCTACATCCTCAGAGCCAAGGGATCGGCAGGCATCTGTTTAAATGAGAAATATGTATGAAAATGTGTACATGATTTTAGATTTAAATCATATATATTTTTTCAAATTTACCTGTTAGAACACCATAAAAATAAGGAAAGTCCTTCAAACGTTTTTTTCCATGGATTCCCTTTAAATTTATGTCCATGCACAAATTATTTGCCATTATTCCTGTGAGGGTTTTTGGCAAACGTCCTCTCAATATGGTTTTCATTGTATTTATCTGTGGAGTAGAAAGAAATCATTTAATGGATACATAAACAAAATCAGAAATGTTATTAGGAAACTTACATAGTCGTTACGATTATTTTCCGCCTCAAATGTCGTTTACTCGCACTTCTCATGTTTCTTTTTTTCTTCTGTATTAAAAAAATTGTGTGTTCAAACCACATTACATTTAACCACATTATTTATTACATTTAATTAAAAACTCACTGTAAAACTTTAGATAAAATCACAAAACTTTATTCACAAACAAACGACTTTCAATCGACAAATTAAACGCGGGATTTGTTGTTTACAAAATTACACTTCCAAGGCGTACATTAAAATTTACGCCGTTTAAATTGAACGGCGTTGGTGGCCGATCACCGATATTTTCATACATTTTTTTTGCATTGCGTAGTAGTGGCTTTGTAGCCAGTCTATACCAGCTAACTTTAAATTGGTTTTTTTTGTAGTTAGCTACTCATTTGACGACAGGGTACTGACTGTACCATTTGTAAGAAGAGTAAATACGCAGTAAAGCCGTTTCCAACATCAGAGAATAGAGCGAGAGAGTTGTTAGAAATTGTGCACTCTGATGTGTGTGGACCAATCAGTACAGTTTCGTGTGGTGGTGCCAAATACATACTCACGTTCATCGACGACAAGAGCCGCTATGTGTGTGTGTACTTCATAAAGGGGAAAGATGAAGTTCTGGAAAAATTTAAAGAATACAAGGCAATGGCAGAGAAGCAATTGGGAAAGCAAATCAAAATTCTGCGCAGCGACAACAGCAGTGAGTACGTAAACAAAGAGTTCGACAGTTATTTGAGAGAACATGGGATCGTCAAGCAGTTTACAGTACAGTACACTCCACAGCAAAATGGTGTTGCTGAGAGTTGCAACAGAACGTTGGTTGAGATGGCGCGCTGTGTGCTGGTAGATAGCGGTTTACCACAGCAACTTTGGGCAGAAGCAGTATACACAGCAGCATACCTGAGAAACAGAGCACCAACAAATGCCTTGGAAAATGTTACTCCGTATGAGATTTGGTTTGATCGGAAGCCAACAGTCAAACATTTATCGAAATAAAGAAGAAACAATGCACCAAGGGAAAAGAGTACATAATGGTTGGTTACTCTGATGTATCGAGAGGCTATCGTCTGTATGAGAAACAAACTGGCAACATAATAGTCAGCAGAGATGTATATTTCGTTGAAGCAGATCAAAAGGAGTACGTACAATTCGATTTATTGCCCAAAATAGAGGAGCCGAATGAAATTAAAAGCAAGACTGTACATCATCAACAACAGGATGAGAGCGACTATGAGTCAGCAAATGAAAGGGAAAACGATGAAAGCGAAACCCCAGAAGCAGTAATAAAGAGAGGACCAGGAAGACCAAGAATTGCGCGTGGTCACCCAGGTAGACCGGCGAAGGTTTATAACACCGTGAATTTTATGTGCTCAGAGACAATTGTGAAGCTATGTGTGGTGAGCAAGTACATAAGATGTGGGACATGGTGAAGCAGTCCGGTTACCTGAAGAACAGAAGCAGATATTGGTTCCATTCGAAGGACAATGTTTAAGAATGAATATTTCCAAGAAGAATATTGAGATATTGCAAAGAAGCAACAATCAAAGAGTTGACAACAGTTACACAGTAAACGTATAATATATAAGATACATGAAAATGAATTACTAGGTAATAAAGAACTTGAATAGAAAAAGAATATTGAATTGTTAGAATGTAAATAATAAATGTAAATATTTTCATTGAGGAGGAGTATTGGTAATTGGTAGTCATAAGTACTTTAAGAATACAACTATGTATGTCAATGCAAATATTTACAACTCTGTAAGTTTGCATTATTGGAATCAGAATTCATATTTCAGTCGTCTCTCAACTCTCGTTGACTTTAGACTACGTGCGCGCCGTTTCGCTTTCTTTTTTATGCGTTTTGTTTGTTTTGCTTTGAACACTAATACACACACAAATACACACATTCCTTCCATCTAACCAATAACACAAACATTTTTTTTTTTATTTGGTGATTTTGCTGAAATTTAATATTCCAAATTTCAACAGAATATACTATTTTCTGCGAAAATGGGTGATGAGGAGCCGCCTCCTCGTCTAGACCCGAGGAAAAGATTTGAGCTTTTTAACAACCCTGGAAGCAAAAAGTTTAAAAATAATCAGCCTTCTATGCAAAATAAAATGCCGCAGTGCTCTGCAAAAACAACAGCAAAAGAAAACACCACTCTCACACCATATGAAAATCAATATTTTAATGATACAAAGTCCATCTCCACCAACACAACTAACAACAGTCACTCCAACAATAACAATCCCTCCAATCCATCCAATATACCCAAAAACACAAACAAAACAGATATTTACAGCTATGATGATTATGAAAACCAAACAATTCTTTACAGCCCAGCCCATCCAGGTCCATATTATGTACTTCTTACTTCTGATGAGCCCATTTGCCCTAGAAGAAAGAACTCAGAACTACATTTGTATGCAAAATTAGCCAGTGCCAATATAAATGCTCATTTTGTATCAAAGAATATTGCATACAAAACCTTCCGCCTGAGCTTCAACAATTATAACTCGGCAAATAATTTTGTTTTGGATCCCAATGTAAAATCTATTGGTTTGAATGCTTTCATTCCAGATAGATTTGTACAAAAATTTTATGTCATTAAATCCGTACCGGTAGAATTCACTGGCAAAATGATATATGATCAAATCAACAGCAGCGACAATGATTTCAAAGCTGTATCAGTATATCGTTTTAAATACAAAAATGAAAATGGACAGTATGTGCCGTCGCAAACCATTAAAGTAGGTATTGTAGCGGACTACGTTGTAAAAGAACTTAAAATGTTCAACTCTATAGTGGAGACGGATTTATATATTCCACTTGTACGCTTATGTAAAAATTGCGGTCGTTTAGGTCATATAGCCGTAAAATGTAGAGCCAAAAAAAGATGCCTTCTTTGCGGGATAAACATTGAATGTCCCATAAACTGCACAGAGCCAAAATGTGATACATGTTTGTCGACAATTAAATGCAAAACCTACTGCACTCTACCCAGATGTATACTATGCAACATGGAAGATCATAATGCCATGGATGTCAAAAAATGCAAAAGATACAGTAATGAAAAAAATATTCTGGAAGCTATGGCAATCACAAACCTTTCAAGGAAAGAATGTATCCCTAAAGTTTCAAATAACTACTTTGAAATTTTAGATGAACCAAATTATGAAAATCAATTTCCCCAAATTTCTAGAACAAGCAGAAGACCAGTTACTTCCTTTAATGATGAACTCAACAGAAGGAGAACTAGAGTCAATTACAATAAAGTAGCAGCATCAATACCTCGTAGATCACATATTACAGCTGAACAGGAAACGATTGTACCCTCTAAACCATCCTTTGAGTTCTCAAATTTTTTCAAAGTTTCTGAGTATGAAAAAATATTATCAACTTTCACTCAACAAATGGCTGCCGCATTAACCAATGCCAAGTGTACAGAAGGATTACATATCTTAGACAGTTTTTCAAATGCCTTAAAAGCACCAGCAATAGATGGACCTTCCAGTTCTAACCAAACCGAACATGATAATCTTACAGCACAACATACAAAGTTTGAATAAAAATAAAAATTATCTAGAACTTTACTTAAACAAATTTTCTGTCGATATATGCATCTTAAGCGAAATTTTTAATGTAGATGAAAATGCATCATCATCTTACGTAAACAATTACGGATTATTCTGCAAAAAAAGAATCGATAATTATGGTGGCGTTGCCATCTTGCACAAAAAAACTATTAAAATGAAAAAATTACCTTTTGCATCGAACTTAGACATCTTAATATGTCAAACTACAAACCTGTCTCAAAATTTAACGATTGTCTCAGTATACTTTCCGCATTCTGTAAAATCCAACGTTTTAAAAACTGAAGTATCAAAACTTTTAATCTTTCTAAATGGAAAATCAAATGTTATTATTGGCGGGGATTTTAATGCAAGATGTAAAGCATATGGTGACGTTTTTGACACAGTTCGAGGATCCACTGTGCAAACTTTGATGGACAGTTCGGCATTTCGTTGTGTTAATGATGGCTCAGCAACCTTTAAAAAGAATCTATTTGACAATTCTTTCGGTTCTGTGTTAGATCTTACCTTCACAAATATATCTTCAAACTTTAATTGGAATGTAAAAAATACAAGCATAGGAGGAAGTCACCACAGACCAATCCTTATTAACATAGATAATTTTACATCAAAGCAACAATACTTCCTAGCAAAAAAACACCTCTTCAAAAACTTATTAAATCTAGAAATTGATTCCAATATGAATGATATTCAATCGAAGCTAAAATCAACAATAAAAAATTCAACTTTTCCCATTACTACTGAAACAAAATTTCAAACATGGTGGAATAATGACATTACCATACTCTTACGTCAAAAAGAAGCTGCAGAACAGAAATTTGACAGATACAAAACCACTGAAAATGCCCTAAGTGCAATCAACGCTATATCTAAATTCAAAAAAGCCGTAAAATGTGCCAAAAATCGCGACAAACGCCGTAAACTATCAGATTTAAGCCAATTATCTAATTCAAAATCGCTTTTCCGTTATGTAAAGAGCTGTAAATCGGTTTTCGAACCCCAAATTGGTTCTAAATGGAACACTGACAACAACGAAGCCTTCTTACGTCATTTGAGTGAACAGGTTCCCAACAACAGACAAACTATATCCATTTCAATTTATAACAATCAATCTGCAAATTTCTCCATGGAAGAACTAAACAATGTTCTAGAGCAAAAAACTAAACCATCTGCAGCTGGTCTGGATGGAATCACTTATGAAATGGTTAATAAACTATCCCAAGAGAGTAAGCAGCACCTTTTGAATTCTTTTAATAATCAATGGAAAAATTGTGAGTTTTTTGAAGAATGGAGGAGAATAAAAATTGTTCCCATACCGAAAAAAGGAAAAAATTTAGACATCTGCACAAATTTTCGGCCAATTGCTTTAATATCTGTACTGGCAAAGATTGTAAACCTCATGGTCAAACAAAGGCTCAATGATTTTCTAGATGAACATAATATTCTTCCACCTAGATCTTATGCATACCGCAAACATGTGTCAACTTCAACATGCATTAATGACATTCTACACACAATAAACACCTCCAAAGAAAAAAATGATAAGGTGATTGTTCTCTCGATGGATGTATCGAAAGCCTATGAGTGTGTCGATATAAATTACCTGAAGATGATTTTAATAGAAATAAACATTCCACTCCAAATAAGATTATGGATAATCAATTTTCTCTGCAAAAGGACTCTTTGTATGGGAAACTCCACCCTAAATATATACAATGGGATTCCTCAAGGCAGTTGTTTAAGCCCAACACTATTCAACATATACACAATAGGCCTCCATGGTTTAGCTGATGAAAACACAAACATTTTCCAATATGCGGATGATTTTATTTTGCTTGTAGCAAGCCATGACTTTGATAGTGCCAACAATATTTTACAAATCAAAACCAATAACATGGTATCCTTATTAAAAAAACTAAACCTCGACGTCAATGTTGAGAAAACTTCAGTAATGTACGTGGCTAAAGGAGGTCGGAAAAATCCCAACATTTTACTAAATGGAGTCCAAGTAAATGTTGTTAAGTCCATCAAATTTTTAGGGAGACATATTAAAAACAGTCTATCACTCAAGGAGCACTACGAAGAGGTGATGATATCCTGTAGAAATACTGTTAATGCTTTAAAAATGGTCACAGGTCCAAAAAGTGGAATTCATCCCGCCAAAGCTATAAACCTGTCAAAATCACTTATCTTTTCAAAGACGGAATATGCAATCTCATCGATGGCTCACAGACCAATGTATATAAACAAGAAGCTAACAAGCTTTCAAAATCAGTTGTTAAGAAAAAATTTGGGACTGGTGCCTTCCACTCCAAATCATGTGGTATACGCTCTAGCTGGTATGCTACCAACAGATTTAAGAGCTCAACATTTGGCTGCTAAAGAATTGATAAGACTTAAAATATACAACTCTTCTCTGTATGAATACTTCACCTCAAATATCTCAAGAAAAACTAGTCTTGGATATGTTTATACAAAGTTTCGCACAATTTTTGAAAATCTCAAAATTGGTTACAATCAACATCCGACCAACAAGGTAGATTTCATGCTAGATATATTTAATACTACCAAAAACAATACACCAACGGAATACTTCAAAGCTCACTACTACGAATTAATTAACGACTTCAGATCAGAAGGCGTTTCTATTTGGGCGACGGATGCTGCCGTTATTAACAACAACACAGGTTGCGCTGTCTGCAATATATCTGCTAATCAAAATTTTGTTTTCAAAATTAATGAAAAACTTTCTTCTCTTACTGGTGAACTATGTGCAATTGAAAAGGCAATCGATTTGATGATCGAAGACGGTGTCAGCACAGCTGCTTTATTTACAGACAGCAAAAATGCTTGCCTTCTACTTAAAAACAACACATCTCACAATATCACTGTGTACAATATTTTAAACAAAATAATTAATTCGCATTTAAATAAAATCTCGTTTGTTTGGACACCTTCCCATGTCGGTATACCAATCAATGAAACAGCCGATTATTTTGCGAAGCATGCTGCAAATGCTGGTTCACCACTCAACTTCTGTCTGTCGGTCACAGATGCGTCGAAACGCATTGAGTCACTCCTGTGGAATGAGTTTATAGAAAATTATAAGGACATTTCACGGACTAAAGGAACTTACTTCTACCAATTCTTTCCGGCGCCTGCTAAACAGCCCTGGTTCCTTTCATCAAACATGAAACCTGAAAACATAAAGATTGTTAATCGATTGCTCACTGGTCATACTTACACCAAAAAATATTTCCATAGAATTGGAATTGCTGACTCAAATCTTTGTGAAACCTGCAACGAAATTGAAGATGAAAAACACATTATTTTTTTCTGCAAAAAGCATCAAAATCATAGGAATGATTTTGATTTGTTCAAGAAATTTAACAACTTACCAGAAATCCTGATGTCCAAAAACCAACAAAATATAGATGAATTAATCAACTTTATTGCACTTTGCAAAATTGAAGTTTGAATTTTATTTGTAAAAAATCATCATCTTTGTTTAAAGTTCTTTTTTCTTTTAGTTTTGATTTGTTTTGATTTCTTATGTATTCCATTCTTATCACTACATTCTGTAAACACACACATACTGTAAACAAAAAGAAAACGAAAATAAAAGAGTACTGATACTTTTCAAGTAACCAATAACCGGTCATGGTGAATGGGCACGAAAGTGTTCTAACCACCAACATACTTGACGACGTAGAAGTACAAAAAAAAAAAAAAATTCATATTTTGTCTGTTGCGAATAAACCACCGAAGAGAACAGACGTGTTTGTGTTTTATTTCTTGTTCATGCCCAACAATTACACCTGAAAAAAATAATTTTTAAAAAATCCATGCCTTGTATTACACCTGAAAAAAATAAATTTTAAAAAATCCACGCCTTGTATTACACCTGAAAAAATAATTTTTAAAAAATCCACGCCTTGTATTACACCTGAAAAAATAATTTTTTAAAAATCCACACCTTGTATTACACCTGAAAAAATAATTTTTAAAAAATCCACGCCTTGTATTACACCTGAAAAAAAATTTAAAAAATCCACGCCTTGTAATACACCTGAAAAAATAATCTTTAAAAACCCCACGCCTTGTATTACACCAAAAAAAAATAATCTCTAAAAAATCCACGCCTTGTATTACACCTGAAAAGATATTTTTTTTAATCCACGCCTTGTATTACACATTACGTAGCTGGCTTTTGCCAGAATTTTCGTTCCATAAGCCGAGCTTAAAAAAGATTTCCAGGCGCGTCGGTCTTTTGCGCAGTTTTTCCTATTTGAAAGACCATATTCGGTAATGTTGTCTTATACTTGATCTTTCCATCTTATTTGTGGCCTTCCCCTTCTGCGTGAACCATCAGCTGGCTCGCTTTATATCGATATCCGAGAATAGCTAGTACAACTCATGGTTCATTCGACAACTCATGGTTCCGTCGACGCAGATCGGCCCCTAGATCTTTCGGAGATTTTTTCTTTCAAACACCCCAAGAGCAGTCTCATATGCTTGGGCAAGTACCCATGCTTCAGATCCATATAATAGCACGGGTAGTATCAGCGTCTTGTAAAGTATGTGTTTGGTCTGACGGGAGATGGCCTTGTTTCTAAACTGCTTACTTAGACCATAGTAGCATCTGTTGGCCAACACTATCCTTCGCAAAATTTCAAAACTGATGTCATTCATTTATTTATGGTGGTACCAAGGTATACAAAATCTTTAACTTATTCGATGCTGTAGTTCAGAAGTTTCACAGTTGGTCCGAGTCTACTGGATGTCTTGCACGTTGATACCATCAGCTTGGTTTTCACGCCAATTACTGCCAGACCGACTTTGGCAGACTCCTTCTCAACTTGTTCAAATGTGTCTGTTACCGCTCGCAATGTTCGACCCATTATATCGATGTCATCGGCATAGGCGAGTAGCATATGCTGTTTGCAGAAGTGGCACTCCGACTTCTGTTCACCTTTGCATCTCTTATGACCTTTTCCAGCAGGATGTTAAAAAGATCACACGACAACTGCTGTCACTTTGTCTGAATCCTCTTTCGGTGTTGAAGGGCTCCTATAGGTACTTTCCGACTTTAACTGCTGATCTTGTGCCAGTTAAAGTTATCCTACATAGCCGAATTAATTTTGCAGGAATGCCAAACGCAGATATGGATGGGTCTATCGAATGCGGCTTTATAGTCGACGAATAGGTGGAATGTGTCGATGTGTTGTTCGTGAGGTTTTTTCCAGGATTTGGCGCACAGTGAAAATCTGGTCAATGGTGGATTCGCCAGGACTGAAGCCGCATTGGTATGGTCCAATAATGTCATTGATCATTGGCTTCAGTCGATTACAAAACACGCTGGATAACAATTTATATGCGATAGGAAGAAGACTAATTCCTCTATAATTGGCACATATCGTCCTGTCTCATGGGACACAGGATGCTGAGGTTCCAATCATTGGGCATGCATTCCTCTAACCAAATTGTACTAATCAGTTGGTACCAGCATCTGACCACCAGTCTTTATTATTCTTCAGCCGATGATAGCTATTCTGACCTCATCTAGGTTCAGTGGTATCCTCTTCACCACTACTATTTTATACCAGAATTTTTTCATAATGCTCCTTCCAAATCCCCAGCACGCTGTCTGTATCTGTCACCAGGTTTCTTTCTTCATCTCTACAGAAGGATGTACCTGGCCCAAAATCTTCGGTTTGATATCTACTCGTTGGTAAAATTTCCGGACTTCATTCTACTCCTGTACATCTCGATTTGCTCACGCTCACGTCTTTTTTTTTTTTTTGTTCTTTTTTCTGAAAATACGTTTCCCCTCTCTCGTTTTCTCCCGATAGTTCGTTGCTACTGTCTTCAGGGTTGTCCTATACGCTGCGTTTTTCATATCAGTAGCACTCCTGATCGTACAACGGATTTCTTGATGGTGGTCTTTGGTACCCAAGTGTTGCTTTTGCTGCAATTTGTTGGGAGTCGGCAATTCTCTGCTATTGTGCTTCTATACTATTAACGGGACAAGAAGTGCATTCGTCAAGCAGGTTGGTAAGTTGAGCGGTGTAGGCCCCGGCTACTGGTGTGTTTGCAGCTTTTCGATGTCGAGTTTCCGTGTTGCTACATTAAGCTGCTACATTAAGACGGGTGCGAACCTTGGCTGCCACAAGATAATGGTCCGAATCGATATTCGCTCTTCGGATCGATCGAATGTCTAATATACTGGACGAATGCCTTCCGTCTGTCACAACATGGTCTATTTGATTTCTCGTTGCTTAATCAGGAGAAATCCAGATGGCATTGTGTATATCTAGATGTTTGAATCTGATGCTGCTAACTACCTGTTTTTTGCTGCCGCGAAGTCAATCAACCTCATGCCGTTGTTGGATGTTTCTTCATGGAAGCTGAATTTTCCGACGGTGGAACCAAATATATTTTCCGTTCCGATTTTTGCATTAAAATCTTCTAACAGATTTTTAATATCATGGACAGGGCAGCGGTCATATGCAGCTTCTAGGCGCTCGTAAAAAATGTCTTTGGTCTGTTCATCTTTGTCTTCCGTCGGAGAATGGACGCAAATAAGATTGATGCAGAAGAACTTCGCTTTTATACGAATTATAGAAATTTCCTCATCTACTGGAGTGAATCTGGAGACGAGATCTTTTATTCTCCTGTTCACCATAAATCCGCAGCCAAATTCACGTCTCGTTTCATGGCAGCTATACAGGGCATAATCATCTGATTTACTTACGCCAGTGCCTTTGTATCACATTTCCTCTAAGGCAATAATATCGGCTTTGTACTTCTTGAGTACATTCTGTTGTGTACAACGTGCGCACATTCCAAGTGCAGATTCGCAGATCGTGGTCCTTTATATATTTGCGAGGGTCCTCAACATTGGGGGGTTTGGTTTTCTTTTTCCGTTGCCTTTCCATAGTAATAGGGGTTTTCCGAGTGCGGGCAACTAACCCAACGCCTCAGGCCATTTTTTATAGTTCTTATGGGTGAACTCGCGGCACATATCAGTTCACTATTTCAATGGATGGTGAAAATAGTTACCTCAAGAGACACAATTGAGATGAAAGAGGGACAAAGATAAGCTTGGACTTCGCCATGTTAAAGCCAATCAGAGCCGCAGCTTGGTATCTATCATCCCCTACGTCACCAACGCCTTGTGTTACTCCTTGAAAAAAAATTCTTAAAAAAATCAACGCCTTGTGTTGGTCCTTGAAAAAAATATTCTTTAAAAAATCAAAGCCTTGTGTTGGTCCTTGAAAAAATATTCTTTAAAAAATTCACGCCTTGTGTTGGTCTTTGGAAAAAAATTAAATCCACGTCTGTGCTATACCTGACAAAATAATTTATAAATAAACCATTTGGTACCCTTGAGCGTATTATTACCGTCATAAAGTATTCGCTCCCATGCATACATATAGAATTTTTTGTTTTACTTTATTTAAAAATTGTTTTGTATTATTTTTTATAAATTTAAATCAATAATTGAAAACAGCTACCTATGCATATGACCCCAAACAAAAAATAGTTTGCTTTGTATTCACTTTTTCGCCTCGCTATATCCAATTATATAAAAATTCACTTCTACAAAATTTGTTTCATAATTTTTGCAAAACAAAAAAAAACAATAGAAAAAAATAGACAAAATAAAACTTGCAACTAATCACCAAACACAATTTTGCAACAACTGTTCGGATTCTCACGCATATAATATATTAGGCAGGAAAAAAACACCGGGTAATTAAAAACGGCAACTAGTCCAAAAGTTTTTAGTCATTCTGAGTTTTTTTCAGTTATTGTTTTTGTTGTTGGGGATTTGTGCAGTCACTTTTTTATTGTTACGTTAGCCGCCGTATGCTTCGTAGCTAAAAACGGTGAACTGTCGGTGTTCTAATTTAACTTTTAGTTGATGTTGGATTTTTTGATTTTTTTATTGTTGCAGCTTTGTTATATGTTGGTCGAAAAAAAATTAGGTAAATAATATTTTTTGAGTAGTAAATTTGATAGGTGATGTTATTACAGTTACATGTATTGAATTAGGGGGAATTAATTTCCAAATATCAATATGAAGGTAATATTTTATTAAAAAATCCACGCCTTAGCTGTTCTTTGGAAAAAATATTCTTTAAAAAATCCACGTCTTTGGAAAAACTTCTTCAATTGGCCATTTGCTTAATCTAAACCACTAATAAAAAATCCCAAATTGAGTGATGACGATACAACCTCAACACACCCCAAATCAAGTTGACGAAACCATCAAATAACCGACCGAAAAAAAATAAATGTCAAAGATTCCCGCCTAATAAAAATTGGCAGCCTCAAAACCGAACTCGTCCTCAACACCCCAAACAATTTGCCGCTATAACACAGGAGTGCTAAACCAAATTATAACACTTGAACAAATAACTGTCGTCCTCATCATTTTCAGTTGGTGTTATGAATATTTAATAGTATTGAAAAATGAAAATTTTAAAGAAGAAAGCAAAAAACTCAAGACGAAAAGACGTGAAAAGAATGTAAAAGGGAAGGTGCACGCTTGAACAAAATATTTTAAAAATATAAATTTGAATTTAAAATTTAGAAATATTTTTACGAAATAAATGTTTAAATCTCAAAAAAATAATGAATCCCCATTAATTTCTCAAAAAAAAATATAATTTAATAATTCTGAAAATAATTTAAAAATCTACCATTGAAGCTATCCCAATAACAGCTGTATTACGAAAATGTCGGCCTAAAAGTATGCATTACTCATTGTCCAACAACGAGGCAGGGACATCTAAAATCAATGTACCGTTATATAATATAATATAAATTTCCCAATTAAACGATTAATTTAATTTCACATTTATGTATGCTTTGTGTTCTTGCTTTACAATCCTTGCCGATCATTTATGCGGGACGTGCTTTCCATTACCATCTATTATTCATTCAATTCGTTCAATCACAATTGGTCTGGAACCCACATCAGATTGTTAGGATTGTTATGATTTGTCCTCCAAAAGGGGGAAAAACAATAACAATATTAAATTATTTTTGACAGATTTTTCCCGAGTAGGGGAGACTGGGGCACCTTCGGCATCGGGGCACCTTCGGCATTCGCGTTTTCGATATGAAGCTCTCACCGTACATCACTAGTTTCGATATATAGGTATCGAGTATCGAAATAAATAACTGACACAAAGTTTGAAATTTCTAGCTAATAAGCTTTTTTAGATACATGGGTTTTTGTATTTTTATAAATGTTTCTGTAATATTTCAATTTAATTTCGTAAGTATTTCGTGTATAAAACTTTTGAAATTTTTAAGACAATATTATATAAAAGTTGTTAACTACGATGTGTATTATTATAGAAATATTTAAAAATATAATGTTTTTACAAAACTGATCGAAAAAAATGAAAAAAACTATAAAAAGTACATTCGGGGTACATTCGGCATCTTAAAGTGGGGCACATTCGGCCATATACAGATAGTGCAATATTATTTCCTTAAAATGTTTTTGAGTTTGGCTTTAAAAATAATCCTTTAATATGGTTCGAAATTACATATATAAGACTAAACGTGCTTGTATTAACGAAAATGCGATAGAAAACCCCTATTTCTGGTGGTGTGTGCGACTTTGAGATTTCAACGTCCGCCGCTAGAAAATATAGCCCTAAAATTCAAACATTGTGTCGCGTATTAAAACCAAATAGTGCCTTTAGAGGATCAGAATTTGAACCAGACTGAAAGCGATGACAATTACCCGGCTATTACTATGGTGCCGAATGTGCCCCATCAAATGCCGAAGCTACCCCGGGTTGGGGCACATTCGGCGAATTTGACTTTTTTTACAAAACTGTAAAATTTTTTAACTAATACTATTTTTTTATATCTTTTTGGTACTATTTTTTATAATTAAGTGTCAGAGGACAATAATCAGCCATAAAGTTGTTATATATGTTGAATAAGTCCTGAGATATAGAGCTCTAAACAAAATGTGCCGAAGGTGCCCCAGTCTCCCCTACTCCATGTCATCTTGCTTCATTTTGGAAGGAGTTCGACAACAACATTAAATGACAGTTATTGATTTATGTTTGTCACGATTGAAAAATTAATGTCAATAAAGTGACAGGTCTTTGTTTAAAGCATTAATTCAAATTGGGGGAGGTGGTGAGGTGCGGTGAGGGAGGATGGAAAGAAGAATGACAAAAAAATAAAAGTTGTGGATTTTTTAAAGAATATTTTCTCAAGGACTGCTAAGATGTGGATTATTTTCAATTCAATTTTTTGAAGGACTGCGAAGGCGTAGATTTTTAAAGAATATTTTTTCCAAAGACCCAACAGCAGCTAAGGCGTGGATTTTTTAAAGAATATTTTTTCCAAAGACCCAACAGCAGCTAAGGCGTGGATTTTTTAAAGAATATTTTTTCCAAAGGCCCAACAGCAGCTAAGGCGTGGATTTTTTAAAGAATATTTTTTCCAAAGAACAGCTAAGGCGTGGATTTTTTAAAGAATATTTTTTCCAAAGAACAGCTAAGGCGTGGATTTTTTAAAGAATATTTTTTCCAAAGAACAGCCAGCTAAGGCATGGATTTTTTAAAAAATATTTTTCTAAGGCCGCCAGCTAAGGCGTGGATTTTTTAAAGAATATTTTTTCCAAAGACCCAACAGCAGCTAAGGCGTGGATTTTTTAAAGAAAATTTTTTCTCCAAAGACCCAACAGCAGCTAAGGCGTGGATTTTTTAAAGAATATTTTTTCCAAAGACCCAACAGCAGCTAAGGCGTGGATTTTTTAAAGAATATTTTTTCCAAAGACCCAACAGCAGCTAAGGCGTGGATTTTTTAAAGAATATTTTTTCCAAAGACCCAACAGCAGCTAAGGCGTGGATTTTTAAACAATATTTTTTCCAAAGACCCAACAGCAGCTAAGGCGTGGATTTTTAAACAATATTTTTTCCAAAGACCCAACAGCAGCTAAGGCGTGGATTTTTTAAAGAATATTTTTTTCCAAAGACCCATCAGCAGCTAAGGCGTGGATTTTTTAAAGAATATTTTTTTCCAAAGACCCATCAGCAGCTAAGGCGTGGATTTTTTAAAGAATATTTTTTTCCAAAGACCCATCAGCAGCTAAGGCGTGGATTTTTTAAAGAATATTTTTTTCCAAAGACCCATCAGCAGCTAAGGCGTGGATTTTTTAAAGAATATTTTTTTCCAAAGACCCATCAGCAGCTAAGGCGTGGATTTTTTAAAGAATATTTTTTTCCAAAGACCCATCAGCAGCTAAGGCGTGGATTTTTTAAAGAATATTTTTTTCCAAGGATCCACAGTGCCCCTTTCATATCCTTTAAAAAAAAAACTCCCTTGAACTCTACTGAACCTCTGCTCGTCTATGAACGACTCCCTTCAGCTCGTCTATGAAAGACTCCCTTCAGTTCGTCTATAGAAGACGTCAGTCATCTCATCTGCGAAAGACTCCCTTAAGCTCGTCTAATAAAAATGCTATTTAGCTCATTTCTAAACCTCCCTTCGGCTCCTCTTTATATGTCATCTTCCCACCCTCAAGCTATCGCCTAGTAATGAACATCTTAACATAAATAAAAACTGACCTTGTGTATTTACATAAAACAATCAAAAATAAAACATTTCCAGCGGAATTTCCTACTTCACAAAATGTCCTCCTTTTTCATGTTCTAACAACAAATACTACAACAACATCAACATTATTGAAATATAATCAAAATTTAATTTGTATCTAATTCGTTTTCATATTTCATTTGCATCGGATTTTTTTATTTTTGTTTTGTTTCTGACAAACAAAATACGCATTGAAACAAAATATTTGCTTGTTTATAATTTTTTTTTTCAACCGAACTGGCCCTCCTGCTGATGATGGGTCACATTATAGCTGCTGCAGGAAAATTATATTTGAAATTCTTTTTTTGTTCTCTTTATTTGGTTGGTTGATTTTGTGCAGACGTCATGACATTTTCTGCGAACAACGACAGATGCCAAAAACAAAAGAAGAAGAAGAATGAAAGAAAACTGGTGGTTGGCCCTCTTGTCAGCAGCGCGCGGTTGCTGCTGCTGCCAACGAACACTAACTAATCGCCAAGCAACCAGCAAATTCAAACCGCTTTTTTGTTGTAGTTGTTTTTGGAAACTGCGAATCGAAAAGTAACCTTGGCCTTTTTCTCCATGAATTGTTTTACATAAATTACTCTGGCTCCTATACGGTTTCATGCTTCATTTCCAATGTTATGCTCGCTGGCTTCAAAGTTTTTTTTCGGGTCGCTTGTATTTTTTGGAAATTTGCGGGCATTTAAAGAAGTGAATTTTAAGTTTTTGGGGATAGGGTTTTAATTTAATAACTAATTGCAGTTTTTAATTATATAAATTATTAATTTTAAATTATGGATGGCGTAGGGGATGATAAATACCAAGCAACGGCTCTGATTGGCTTTAACATGGCGAAGCCCAGGCTTAATTTGGTCCCTCTTTCATTTCAATTGAGGACACTGACCTCCCAGCGGTTTCACCTGGGGTAACTATTTTCATCACCCGTTGAAATAGTGAGCTGATATGTGCCGCGAGTTCGCCCATAAGAAGTATAAACAAGTGAAAAATCGTTAAGTTCGGCCGGGCGGAACTTTGGATACCCTCCACCACAGGTATACTGACAGGTATTTGAAATGAAAAAATGGACCGATATTTATATTTTTTAATAGAGATATTTGGTACCCATTAAGAACCCAATGTACCAAATTGCAGCGAATTCGGTTGAAAAGCGCGCTCAAGAACCCCAAAAATAAATTGGGGGGTACCCTTATATGGGGGATATCCGAAAAAATTACCTATATTTATAATTTTTTGTGGAGAGATTTGGTGCCTACTAAGAACTCAAAATACTAAATTACAGCAAATTCCAATGTACCAAATTTCAATTGTATTCGGTTGAAAAACGCGTTCTAGAACCCCAAAATACCGAAAATAGGGGGGTACTCTTATATGGCACCCTATCTCAATTCCTGCAAAAGATAGCTAGATCGTCTTAGAATTTTACCCTGATCAAGAATATATATACTTTATTAGGTCGGAAATGAATATTTCGATGAGTTACAAACGGAATGACAAAATTAATATTGTTACGAATATAAATTTAGATGAAGTCCGTTAATTTAAGAATTTGAATTGTAACGTAAATTTGTACTACGCAGTTTATTTGAATAACTTCACAACAACAACTACTGTATAGATTTTTCTACATCCTTCCATTTCCTCTTTAATTTTCTATTTTGGTATTGTCGTATAATTCTTGTTAAACGTCATCATTGATGATCGCTTAATTCATCTTTCTTTGTTACTCTCTCGCCTGTATATGTGTTGTTGTTATTGTAAGTTTGTTTACTCAAGTTTGTTGTTGTTATTGTTACTCAATGTGTTTGTTGCATTGGTAGATTGTTCGTGATCTAGGTGTTACCAGATCGTCTAGAAACTTCTGTAGCGACAGGCAGGGCTCATATAAATAGAGGGAATGGAAAGGCAGTGAGTCAGTTGTGAATCAGATCGCGAATTGAAACCGTCGTGTAAAGTAAAGTGCAAAGTAAAGTTGTGTGAATAAAATCATTGTAATAATCGTAATCAGAAAGAACCCGCGTTTTATTTGGTACGAATTGTATCGGGAAATAAAACAACGTCTACACGGGATTTAGTAAAATCCAAGAACGTAACAATTGGTGTCGGAAGTGAGATTACGATAATACTACGATGAAGTTCAAGGATCTACGAGTGGAAGACTTGAAGAAGGAGCTCAATAAATTGGAATTGTCCTCTACTGGCAACAAGGCTGAGCTACAAAAACGTCTGTTGGATGAGTTCGGGCGCCGTGGTATGAACATCGATACATATGAGTTTGACAGTAAGGATGAAGTGGATTTATCGGAAATTAGCGAATCCAACGGTGGGGAAGCCTCGTCAGTAGCTGCCAGGGGTGACGATTTAAGAGAAATGCTGGCTAAAATGTTTGAGGAAAATTACAGAAGGAGCGAGGAAAATTCGAGAAGAATGATGGATAAACTCGAGAACATTACAGAAGTTATTGGAAGGAGAGTGGAAACCGTGGAGGTCCAAATAAAAGAGTTGGCTAAGAAAGTGCAGTCGGTTGACGAGAAGATTCTGTCTGTGGATGAGAAATTTCTGGTCCACGACCACAGGGTTACGAATCTGGAGAAGAAAATATCAGAACTGGAAATTAAGGGTGGTCCGGTGCGAGTTCCTGATAACACACTAAAAATCAAACCTCCTGTATTCGACGGCTCTACGTCATTCAATGTTTTCAAGTTACAGTTCGAGACAGTGGCTTCTAGAAATTCGTGGAACGACAGCGACAAAGCGGTTGCACTACTTCTGGCATTGAAGGGCAGTGCTGCTGATGTTATACAGAGTATTCCCGTTGCTTCTAGGAACAACTATGAAGATGTTATTGCTGCACTGGAACGTAAGTACGGTGGCGAACATAAACAAAACATCTACCTTATGGAATTAAGGGGAAGAGTGCAGAGGGCAAACGAGACGTTGCAAGACTTTGCAGCTGAAGTGGAACGTTTGGTGCTAATGGCGTATCCAGGAGAGAATCACCCATTGGTGGACCGTATTAAAATCGAAACCTTTGTGAATGGCATACGTGACCCTGAGATTAAATGTGCAACATATGCGTCACCAAAAACGTCATTTGCCGAAACCGTGTCGTTTGCCCTTGCCCAAGAGACGGCAAGAATAATTGTTAAGCCCCAGACCCACAAGATTCGCCAACTGGAGACCGAAAGTTTCGAACCCAAATCTCTCGTTAACTCGATCGAGGACGCCATGAGGCGGGTAATAGAACAAACAAAGTTAGTAGGGATGACTAAGCCCAGGGTTAGATGCTACAACTGCGATAAAACAGGTCATATTGCGCGCGAATGCAGAGCTAAGCGCAAACGATCCAGGTCATCGTCACCACCTCCAACGAAAGATGGTAGACGAATGGCTCAACAGTCCACCAATGAGTCACCGTTAAACTAAATCGAGCCAGTCCAGCGGGGCATGAACTGGCTCCCATCGACGATGGCCCCACAATCTCCATAGCAATAGTACAACAGAAAAGTCACAACCTAACAACAACTGGGTACATCAATGGTGACAAGCGAGTTCTGACGTTAGATACTGGCGCATCAAAGTCCATCATAAGATCAGATCTGGTAAAGGGAAACATAACGCAACTTAATGGAGTCAGACTGCGCACAGCAACGGGGGAGCCCGCGGCAGTACACGGCAAGATTACCCTGAGACTAACTATTGCCAATAAATCGGTGAATTACGAGTTTATAGTTGCCGATATCGTAGACGAAGTGATAATAGGCGCAGATTTTATGATTGCCTTCGGTATCAATCTGGATATGAAAGAGCGTGTGATGACCTGGTCTAACGTCGAAATTCCGTTAAACGTGGGCTACGATGAAAGTACACCCATTAGACGTCTGACTACGGACCATCCAGAGATAATACCGCCCTGTGCCGAAGCAATAATATGGGTACCTATGGATGGAGATTGTGGAGCCGAGAAGTTGTGGGTGGTGGAACCAGCAGAAAACAGATACAGTAACATCCTAATAGCGAACGCCCTGGTGAAAAGCAACGAGGACGGATTGATTCCTGTTAGAGTTTTGAACCTGTCAAACAAGCAAGAGCAAATTTGCCAATTTTCCGATGTTGGACAATGCACACCAGCTGAAGCTGTGATTAATTTGGAAACTAGCACCGAAAAGCCAGCAGCCATGGAGAAGAAGAACCTCGACGGCTACATAAAAGAATGGACACACCAATTATCACCTTCCGAGAGGAACAAGGCTAAGCAGCTATTATGGAAATATGCCTCTACCTTTGCGTTGACAAAAGAACACCAAGGAAGAACATCAGTGGTGAAGCATGAAATCCATACAGCAGACGCGAGACCCATTAAACAGCCTCCAAGAAGTGTTCCGCTGGCAAAAAGAGACGAGGTCCAGAAGCTGATAAGTGAAATGGAAAAGAGTGGTGTAATAGAACCATCGTCAAGTCCATGGTGCTCCCCAGTGGTCCTGGTCAAGAAGAAAGACGGAAGCACCCGATTTTGTGTGGACTACCGAAAGTTGAATGATGTCACCAAGAAAGACAGCTATCCGCTCCCAAGAATCGACGACACCTTGGACACATTAGCCGGGACGTCATGGTTCTCCACCCTCGACCTGCAGAGTGGGTACTGGCAAGTGGAGATCGCCGAGAAAGATAAAGAGAAAACAGCGTTTGGCGTTAATGGGGGTCTCTGGCAGTTCAATGTCATGCCATTCGGACTCTGCAACGCCCCGGCTACATTTGAAAGGCTGATGGAGCGTGTGTTAAAAGGGCTGCAGTGGAAGTCGTGCCTCATATATCTGGATGACATCATAGTCATGGGACGCAACTTCGACGAACACATCAAGAATTTAAAGGATGTTCTTCAGCAGCTTTCGTCTTCAGGCCTCAAGCTGAACCCAAAGAAGTGCAGTCTCTTCCAACGAGAGGTGAAGTTCCTGGGACATCACGTGACGCCGGAGGGCATATCGACGGATAAGGAGAAAATTCAAGCCGTCAGAGATTGGCCGCAGCCCCGAAATCTCCATGAGCTGCGAAGCTTTCTGGGTCTCTGCACCTACTACCGTCGATTTGTCCCAAATTTTGCCAACATCGCCGCCTGTCTACACCGCTTAACGCAAAAAGGCCAGAGGTTCCAGTGGGGCAACGACCAAGAAGAGGCGTTCAGTAAACTCAAAGACATGCTATGCAGAGCCCCCATTTTGGCATACCCTATACCTGGCGGAAAGTTTGCTCTGGACACAGACGCAAGTGCGTGCGGCATCGGTGGCGTCCTTTCCCAGAAAATCGACGGACAGGAAAAAGTCATCGGGTACTACAGCCGGACATTGTCGAAGCCTGAGAGGAATTACTGTGTGACGAGGAGAGAGCTGCTTGCTGCCCTTGAGAGCGTTAAACACTTCCACAAATACCTATATGGCCAGCATTTCCTGCTGAGGACCGACCACGCTGCTCTCCAATGGTTGCTGCGGTTTAAGAATCCGGAAGGTCAACTAGCCCGTTGGATCGAGAGGCTCCAGAGTTATGATTTCAGAATCGAGCACAGAAAAGGCGGAAAACACGGTAATGCTGATGCCCTGTCTCGTCGGCCATGCAAGGTAGAATGCAGGCATTGCTCAAAGGCTGAGAATAAGGAGAATATCGTTGATGTCCGATTATTGCAGTTTGAGTCGGGTGAAGATTGGTCGACGGAACAACGAAGAGATCCCATTCTGGGCAAAGTAATTTCGGCCATTGAAACGGGCAAGCGACCTAGTCGTAAAGAAATTACCTCCGAAAGCCCTCTTTTAAAATCCTATTGGGCCCAGTGGGACAGTCTACTTATAAAAGATGGCTGCCTATATCGCAAATGGGAAAGTGAGGACGGTAAATCTCACCGGAACTTGATCGTCGTCCCAGACTCCAAAATAAGAGATGTCTTGTCGGAGTTTCATGATGGGCCAAGTGGAGGACACCTTGGCATAGCAAAGACCGCTGAAAAGGTAAAGCAGAGATTTTACTGGGTCGGCTGTCAAAAATCCATTGCCGACTGGATCGCCAATTGTGAAAGGTGCATAAGAGCTAAAGGTCCAACACGGAAGAGTCGAGGCTACATGCAGCAGTATAATTCAGGAGCACCTTTTGAAAGAATCGCAATGGATGTAGCTGGACCGTTCCCAACAAGCGACTCTGGGAACCGGTATGTCTTAGTGGTCATGGATTACTTCAGTAAATGGCCAGAGGTTTATGCTATCCCAAATCAAGAAGCCAGGACAATTGTGGATGTGTTCAGCAAAAATTGGATTTGTCGCTATGGTGTTCCATCTGAGGTTCATTCCGATCAAGGTAGGAATTTTGAATCAGCGATCTTCAAGGAAATGTGTGACTCCTACGGAATCAAGAAAACCAGAACGACGCCCCTACATCCACAATCAGATGGCATGGTGGAAAGATTCAATCGCACCCTTGAAGAACATCTACGGAAAGTGGTGGACAGTGGCCAACGAGACTGGGATGAGCATATTCCAAAGTTTTTATTGGCTTATAGATCGGCCATTCATGATTCCACATCCCGGACCCCAGCCAAAGTTCTGTTCGGAAATGAATTAAAGCTACCTGGCGATTTGATATTCGGTGCTACCCCAAACGACGATGCGAACCAAGATGAAGACAGTCAAAACTCTTTTAGTAAAGTCCACGATGCAGTTCGCCATCGAATAAAAATGGTTAGCAACCGCATGAAGGCAAGGTACGATCGAGCGGCAAATACCGATGGGTTCCAAGAAGGGCAACTGGTACTATTGTTCAACCCACAACGAAAGAAAGGACTATGCCCCAAATTGCAAACGCACTGGGAAGGACCCTACAAGATTGTCACGAAAATAAATGACGTCGTTTATCGCATCCAGAGGAGCGACAGTCCCAGGTCGAAGATGAAAGTTGTACATTTGGAGCGGCTGACCCCCTACGGAACGGGAACTGTGCCTATTCGGGACGAACAGGCTTAAGCGGGGGGCAATGTTACGAATATAAATTTAGATGAAGTCCGTTAATTTAAGAATTTGAATTGTAACGTAAATTTGTACTACGCAGTTTATTTGAATAACTTCACAACAACAACTACTGTATAGATTTTTCTACATCCTTCCATTTCCTCTTTAATTTTCTATTTTGGTATTGTCGTATAATTCTTGTTAAACGTCATCATTGATGATCGCTTAATTCATCTTTCTTTGTTACTCTCTCGCCTGTATATGTGTTGTTGTTATTGTAAGTTTGTTTACTCAAGTTTGTTGTTGTTATTGTTACTCAATGTGTTTGTTGCATTGGTAGATTGTTCGTGATCTAGGTGTTACCAGATCGTCTAGAAACTTCTGTAGCGACAGGCAGGGCTCATATAAATAGAGGGAATGGAAAGGCAGTGAGTCAGTTGTGAATCAGATCGCGAATTGAAACCGTCGTGTAAAGTAAAGTGCAAAGTAAAGTTGTGTGAATAAAATCATTGTAATAATCGTAATCAGAAAGAACCCGCGTTTTATTTGGTACGAATTGTATCGGGAAATAAAACAACGTCTACACGGGATTTAGTAAAATCCAAGAACGTAACAATATACCCTCCATACTATGGTAGAGGGTATAAAAATGGGCTTAGGCGTCGGATTACTTGCCCACACTTGGGAAATCTCTCCTACTATGAAAAAGCAACTAAAAAGAGAACCAACTCCCCATAATGTTGGCGACCCCAACAAACGTATAAAGGACCACGATCTGCACTTGTGCGCATATTGTACGGAACAGGTGCAGTTTTCGCTTTGGCGGATGTTCTCAACAAGTACAAAGCCGATATTATTACCTTACAGAAAATGCGATGGAAAGGGACTGGCGTAAGTAAATCAGACGATTATGTACTGTATTATAGGTGCCATGAAACGATACATGCATTTGGCTGCGGTTTTATGGTTAATAGGAGAATAAAATACATCGTCTTCAGATTCACTCCTGTAGATGAGCGAACTGCTATAATCCCTATAAAAGCAAAGTTCTTCTACATCAGTCGTATATGTGCCCATGCTCCGAACGAAGACAAACATGAACAGACCAAAGATATTTTTTACGAGCGCCTACGAACATCTTATGTTCGCTGCACTGCCCATGATATTAAAATCCTGCTAGGAGATTTTATTGCAAATATCGAAAGGGACAATATTTTTGGGCCCACCACCGTCGGAAAATTCAGCCTCCATGAAGAAACATCCGACAACGGCATGAAGTTGATTGACTTTGCGGCAGCAAAAAACATGGTAGTTAGCAGTACCAGATTCAATCATCTCGATATACACAAGGCCACCTGGACTTCTCCTGATCAAGCAACGAGAAATCAAAAAGACCATGTTGTGTTAGACTGACAGCATTCACCCAGTGTATTAGACGTTCGATCGATCCGAGGAGCAAATATCGATTCGGACCATTACCTTGTGGCAGCCAAGGTTCTCATCCGTCTTAATGCAGCATCAAAGGTGCGATCTAATGTAACACGGAAACTCGACGTCGAAAAACTGCAAACACAACAGATAGCAGAAGCCTAGTCCGCTCAACATACTTGACGAAACCACTCCTTTCCCCGATAATAATATAGAAGCACAATGGCAAAGAATTTCCCA
This sequence comes from Musca vetustissima, assembly GCF_032173495.1. Lineage (NCBI taxonomy): Eukaryota > Metazoa > Arthropoda > Insecta > Diptera > Muscidae > Musca > Musca vetustissima. Next base: position 46,620 of record NW_026886029.1, read on the forward strand.
AACCCTACAAACTGCAGCAAAAGCAACACTTTGGTACCAAAGACCACCATCAAGAAACACGTGGTACGATCAGGAGAACCTAATGGTTCTGAGGTGAAAAACGCAGCGTATATGGCAACCCTCCAGACAATAGCAACACGTAATGCGAGACAGAATTATCAGGAGAAAATGAGAGAGAGAGAAGAGACGTATTTTCAGAAAAAAAAGAAAGAAAAAGAAAAACTTGAGCTGGAGCAAATAGAGATGTACAGCAGTCAGAACGAAGTCCGGAAATTTTACCATCGAGTAAAATACCAAACCAAAGGCTACATCCTCCTGTAGAGATGAAGATGGAAACCTGGTCACAGATAGAGACAGGATGTTGAAGATCTGGATGGAGTGGCACCTTAGAATGAATTGAGAAGGAATCTGCCAAAGTGGGTCTGAGAGTTAATCGCGAGAAAACCAAGCTGATAGTATCAACCAGCAAGACGTCCAATAGACTTGGACCAACTGTAGAACTTGAAAACTACAGCTTTAAAAGACTTCATTAAAGGTGCATTTTTCAAAGCTGCTGGTATCAAATAGTGGCGGCAGGGAGAAGCTACCCCGATAAGAGAGGACGATATAGATTGTATACCACCAAGATAAGATTAGGTCAGAGTAGCAATTAATCGTCTGAGGAATAATAAAGCAGCAGGTGCCGATGGGTTATAAGCGGAGCATGCACCACTGATTAGTACAATTTGGCTCGAGGAATGCATGACCAATGATTGGAACCTCAGCATACTGTGTCCCGTGCACAAAAACGGTGACAAGACGATATGTGCCAACTATAGAAGAATAAGTCTCCTTCCGATTGCATATAAAGTGCTATCAAGCGTGCTGTTTGAGCGACTGAAGCCAATGGTCAATGACATTACTGGACCATAACAATGCGGCTTCTGAGCTGGCAAATCCATCATTGACCAGATGTTCACTCTGCGCCAAATCCTGGAGAAAACCCACGAAAAACAAATCGACACATTCCACATATTCGTCGACTATAAAACCGTATTAGACAGTCCTACTCCGTTCAGAGGTATTTAAAGCCATGTCTTCGTTCGGAATTCCTGCAAAATTAATACGACTATGCAGGATTACTTTAACTGACTAAATGTCATCAGTTAAGGTCGGAAAGGACCTATCGAACTCTTTAATACCGACTGAGGATTCAGACAAGGTGACAGCAGTTGTCGTGTTATATTTTTAACATCCTGCTGGAAAAGGTTATACGAGAGGCAAAAGTGAACAGAAATGACACTCTGTACACCAATGAACATATGTTACTCCCCTACGCCGATGACATCGATATAATGAGTCAAACATTGCGAGCGGTAAGAACCACCTTTTAAAAAATTGAGATGTAGGCTGCAAAAGAGGGTCTGGCAGTAAATGGCGAGAAGGCCAAGCTGATGGTAATAACGCGCAAGACGTCCACTAGACTCAGACCAACTGTGAAACTTGAAAACTACAGCTTCGGGGTAGTCAAAGATTTTATATACCTCGGCACCACCATAAATAAAACTAACGACATCAGTTTTGAAATTCGGAGAAGGATAGTGCTGGCTAACAGATGTTACTATGGTATAAGTAAGCAGTTTAGAAACAAGGCCACCTCCCGCCAGACCAAAGTCACACTTTACATGAAGCTGATACTACCCGTGCTGTTATATGGATCTGAAGCATGGGTGCTTGCGCAAGCAGACGTGACAGCTCTTGAGAGAAAAATTCTCCTAAAATCTATGGGCCGATATGCATCGACGGTGAATATAGGCGTCGTTTGAATCATGAGTTGTACCATTTATTCTCGGACATCGACATAGTCAGTCGTATTGAGCTGCAGCGACAACGTTGGCTAGGCCATGTTGTGAGAATGGATGAAGATGCCTCAGTTTAAAAAAGGCATATAAAAGCGAGCCTACTGATAGTTCTCAATGAAGGAGAAGGTCACAATTCCGATGGAAAGATCAAGTAGAAGACAATATCTCGATGCTTAGCCTTTCAAATTGAAAAAGCTGCGTACAGACCGATGCGCATGGAAATCTTTTTTAAGCTCGGCTTATGGAACTACCGTTCTGCCATAAGCCAGCTATGTAAAGTAAGTAGTAAATTATAAATTATAAAATTATATATTATAAATTATGTGGGATTCGTTTCTCAATTTCAATGTTCATTCAGTTGAATCATATTATTTTTCAAGCATGCTTAGCATGCCTAAGAGCCAACCAACACCTTCTGTCGTCTAAGTGTAAAATCAACAATTTGCAAAATTCCCCATTATTCTGAATGGTGATAAATAAAATTAGCATTAGAGACATGACCATTCATGAACATTTTATGAAAGCTTATATGTATGTATGTAGATGACTGTTTGTAGGAAGATAACATGATGACGTTAACAGCAGTACAGATACAATGTTAAAGCTTTTTTTCGCTGTTAGCGATAACCGGCACTATCATCTGAATATAAAAGCCGAAACAAAATTTTCACAACCGGCAAAATCAATAACACAATAATATTGTCAAGTTCAATAACTATTTCCATTCTAAATAAATAATTAAGAACATGACAAAAATCTCGGTGAAAAACAAAAACAACAACAACAAATTGAAAACCAAACCCCAAAAATATAAAAATTTGCAATTAAAAAAACGAGAACTTTTAAAAGACATTAAAGGAAATTATGAACTAAATTCGAAAATATCGCTGCTAAGAAAAATTGTACGAAAAATACCACAAAAAATTTCAAATCGAAATAAAAGAAAACGTTTGGAATTCGCCATGGAGCATATCGATTGGCCGGCAAGCAAATGGCGCAACATTTTATGGTCAAGTGAAACAAAAATTTCAATAGAGAATGGTCCAACGATCCGTCTATGGGGTTGTTTCTCTTATTATGGTGTGGGACCCCTTATACGTATCGGTAGCGATCAAATCGATTCTGAACGTTATATACACATTTTGAGCGATTTTATGTTGCCTTTTGCCGCAAGACAAATGCCATTGCGATGGCAATTTCAACAAAATAATAATCCCCAGTACACTTCGAATGCCGTAAATTTGTGGTTTCAAGAGAATGGGGTAAAGGTTTTAAATTGGCCCGCACAATCACCGGACCTCAATCCCATGGAAGATATGTGGCGGGAGCTGAAAATTGCTTTACGATCAGTGAAACCATCTAATCCAGATGAATTGTGGTCAATGATTGAAACGTCATGGATGGCAATTCCATTGGAATCGATGCGATTTATGATCGAATTAATGTCAAGTCGTTGCAAGGCTGTAATTCGATTTAATGGACGTCCTATTAGGTGTAAAACTAGCTTGTAGTACAATAATATAGAATAAAACAAAATGTATTATATTAGATCTCTAATTCAAAATAAATAAAATATAAATTTTCAAAAAAATATTGTTTTTATATTTATAATATAAAATTTATAATTCCTAAATTTATAGTTTATAATTTTAATTTAAAATTTATATTTTTTTAATTTATAACATATAATTTATAATTCATATGTTATAGTTTATAATTATATAATTTATTATTTCTCTTAAACACTTCAAGAGCTGCCTCATCTTCTTGCGCAAGTCCCCATGCTTCAGAGTCATACATCAGGGTCTTGTAGAGTGTGAGTCTGATCTGGAGAGAGGTGGCCTTGTTATTGAATTACTTATTTAGATCATAGTAGCATCTATTGACCAACACTATGAATCCGGAGGAGTCAAAGATGATTTTATAAGTTTTACTTATGGTTCCACCGAGGTATATAAATCGTTCACTACCTCGAAGCTGTAGTTTTCAAGTTCAACAGTCGGTTCGTGTCTACTGGACGTTTTGTGCCTTGTTTTTATGCCAGTCCCACTTTGGCAGACTCCTTCTCAATTTGTTCAAAGGTGGCTGTTACCGCTCACAATGTTCGACCCATTATGTCGATGTCATCGGCGTAGACGATTAACATGTGTTGTTTGGTGTAAAGAGTGCCATTTTTGTTGACCTTAGCCTCTCGTATGATATTTTCCTGCCGGATGTTAAACAGGTCACACGACAAACTGTCACCTTGTCTGAATCCTCGTTTGGCATTAAAGGGCTCCGATAGGGCTTTCCGAATTTAAATGCTGACCTGCTGGTTATCCAGCATAGCCGTATTAATGACTTGACTTTAATCACCTCAGAACGGATAGGGCTGTCGATTGCGGCTTTATAGTTGACGAATAAGTGGAATGTGTCGATATTTCGTCGGTTGGTAATCCATCGGCACCTGCTGCTTTTTATTCTTCCGCCGATTAATTTATTTTCTGGCCTCTTCTTATCTAGGTGATATACACTCTATATATGAGATCTCTTATTGGTTCTGGGGTAATTTTCTCACCGCCACTATTTGATACTAGATGCTTTGCAAAATGCTCCTTCCAGATCCTCAACACATTCCTGGTGACAGCTTTCCATCCTCATCTCCACAGGAGGATATGCCTGCCTGGTAGCGTTGGTAAATTTCCGGACTTAATTTCTTCGTTCTCCTTTTCTCCCGATAATTCTCTCTCACATTACGTGTTGCTACTGTCTGCAGGGCTGTCCTGCAAGCTGCATTTTCCACATCAGTAGAATTACATCGCTCCTGATCGTACCACGGATTTCTTAATGGTGGCCTTTTTTGGGTGACGTAGGGGATGATAGATACCAAGCAATGGCTCTAATTGGCTTTCACATGGCAAAGCCCAGGCTTATCTTGGTGCCTCTTTCATCTCAATTGTGGACACTGGCCTCCGCGCGGTGTCACCTAGGGTAGATATTTTCATAACATTTTAAAATAGTGAGGTGATATGTGCCGCGAATTCACCCATAATAACTATAAATAATACCCTGTACCTTGGTGAAGGGTACATAAATTGGTTAATGCCCACACTCGTAAAACCCCTCATACTTTAAAAAAAGCAACGAAAATTAAAACCAAACCCCCCTAATTTTGACGACACCCGCAAACGTATAAAGGACCACGATCTGCGAATCTGCACTTGGAATGTGCGCAAGTTGTACAGAACAGGAGCAGTTTTCGCTTTGGCGGATGTACTCACAAAGCCGATATTATTGCCTTAAAGAGACTGGCGTAAGTAAATCATGTAATGCAAAAAATCGGAAGGGAAATGATTTTTGGCCCCGACGTTGGGAAATTCCGTCTCCATGAAGAAACATCAGACAATGACATGTGGTTGATTGCCTTTGCGGCAGCAAAAACATGATAGACAGCAGCACCAGATTCAAGCATCTGGATATACACATGTCCACCTGGATTTCTCCCGATCGAACAACGAGAAATCAAATTGATCAAGTTGTGGCAGACGGAAGGCATTCATCCAGAATTTTAGGCGAATATCGAGTCGGACCATTATCTTGTAGCAGCCAGGGTTCGCTCTCGTCTTAATGTAGCAGCAAAGGTGCGATCTAACACAACGCGGAAACTCGACGTCGAAAATCTGTAAACACAACACGTGGCATAAGCCTATTCTGCTCAACTTAGCTGCTTGACGAAAGCATTCCTTGTCCCTCCTTGTCAATGTATTTTTTATAGATAGAAAATCTTTTAACAAGTCTTCCATGGGCAGAAGCCATTTTAACAGGTGTTATATGTAAGAACAATTTCCAATGCCTATTGGATCCATGAATTTTTAAACATTTCAGCCCGTTCGAACTTCGAACTACTTTTTTCCTTGTTATTATTTTATTAATTACTCGTACATACATACATATATTACATCACAGAAGTATACATACTAAAACTATATTTATGCTACATATATCCATAAATCACGTTATATATTCAATTAAAAACAACAAATCCAATCGATGCCATTGAATATATGATATGCATTAGCCATGTATTAACATAATATTGCCAATAGTTTGTCAGACCCATCTGTTGCTGACTGCTTTTCAAAGGAAATCTATAATTGTCAGGATTAAATGTTGTCTTCACATCTTCTTTAAAATTGGTATAATTTTGGGCAACAATTTTAACGGAACATCCCCTGCAGGGTAGTACGTTGTTTAAGGGCCGCTCGTCAATGGCCGTTATTTGAAAAATATAGCAGGAAAAATAAAAAGTCACAAAAAGTAACATCGCGTCTACTCTAGCCATTTTATTGCTGTTGAGGTAGGTCGTCGTATTTGTATTCGAGTGCTTTTGTTTTTGGTGTGAAATATCTATTCGAACTGATTGTAGTTGGCGTGTAGACAAGTTCATTTATATGGACTATTGGGTATTGAGGGGTGTTTTCCACTAAGTTATTGATAATAGATACGAAATAGTATTTCTTATAGCGATTTTTAAAGGTATTTTGATTTGTTCAGATTTTTATTTAGGGTCATATTGGATTCTTTAATAAATTAGGATAATTGTCCATACCATTATTATTTATTAACTATTTACTTTCAGTTTAATATGTTCACACAAACATCTGCCTTGGATGGCAGCACCCCTTATTAATTATATTTGCCTACATTTTAATAGACTTGTGCAATTGTTCCATTTAAAGCTTTCATTAGAACAAAAGCTTTTTTTGCAATTCTACGAAAATCACAAACATTTTGAATAGAGAATAAAATACAAAGAGCCAGCACAAAATTTATAGCGCAAATTTTTTAATAGCACAAAGATTATATCGTCTAAAATTTCTAACAAAAACTTAATTAATATTTAAAAACAAGTGAGTGGAGCAGTGTAGTCGGACGGGGCTGACCATATGATACCATACATAACTTCCACGAAAATCTAACTTTTTGTGGTACTACATTCTGGGCAATACTTCGCGATATTTGCACCCTCATGACCGACTAGAGGTCAACAAATACTATTATTACAGCCCTTCTAATTACATGTCCAGATTTCCTACACCGTGGGTTGTGTTGTTATGTTCGGCTTTCAAATTTGCTTATAGATCGATTCGAAAAACACACAAAAAAAAATTCGGTCCACTTCATCCCAATATTATTATCTGATCATCACCGAAAATTATAGGCCTTGTCCTTGATCTTCTTAGAAAATTTCAAAGCGATCCGCGCTTTATTTTCGCCCTCTAATGTGGTAGTGGGTTACTAAATAATATATGAATACGTAAGCACCTGTAAATATTGGTATCAATTTAAAAGCCAACAACTCCTCTTGGAAATACTATCAACTTCTGGGGTCTATGTCCTTCAGGGACATAGACCCGCTAAATATTGACCGATTTTTATCAAAACAGGCATGCTTATTCTTTGGTCCGATCCCATTCTCCATGTAAGATTTCAAGATGTTCGGACCATAACTGCGGCCTCTGGAGCGACCAGAAAAACCGACAAAAATTCAGTATTTGGTCCATTTCATACCCTAAATATTAACCGATCTTTACAAAAAAAATAGAGGTCTTCATTGACCAGAGCCCATCCTACATGCAAATTTTCGTCAAGATTGGTCCATAACTGTGGCCTGTATCGTGTTTAAAAAGTATAATGGACAGACGGACGGACGGACACACATGTCTAGATCGACTCAGCTAGTCGAGATATTACGATCGGTACACTTAACGTTGGTCTAGGATCAATATTCTGCACAAAGCTATAATAACTGAGAACATAGTTGTGTAGGGTATAAAAACGGTAGTTCGTTAATTTTTTAGCTTTTTTTAAGAATATACGTTCAGGGCCCAACACAAGGCGTAATTTTTTTTAAGAATATTTTTTAAGGATCAACACAAAGCGTGGATTTGTTAAAGAATATTTTTTCAAGGCCCAATACAAGACGTAGATTTGTTTGAAGAATATTTTTTCAAGGTCCAATACAAGGCGTAGATTTTTAAAGTGATTTTTTTCTGAAGGACCATACAATATAATTAAGGTCCCGCACCGTTTTTTTATATTTTGAAGAATTTTGCCGCATTATTTTAAAATTCACAGTTCATTACCAAAATAGGAATCTTGAGACTACCCACTAGAAATATCTATTATGTAACTTCCCCTGTTTTTTTTTAAATATTTGTTTTTAAATAGTGCATTATTATCGTGATAAATGTCAAAAGCTTTAATCGAATTTATATACTTCCAATAAATTTACCAATTAGATCCAACATGATCTAATTATGATAAAAAAAATATTGAACCCTTTCGATTTAGATGCGGCATATTTTTTGGTCAATTTCACAATGCTCCGAAAAAGCCTCAAAACAAATTTCATTGTTGAGAATCCAAGCATGCATATTCACGAAATAAATACAACTTCCAATGAAAGCTTCTCCCAGTAATGGAAATTAATATGTGTGCAGATAACACTTTGTTAATGACAGTCAATCGAAAAAGTATACCTACATGTGCAATATATTTTTAAAATTTTTACACAAGACATTAAAAAAAACAAATACTACTTACTTACCTAGCTGGCTTATGACAGAACGCTTGTTCCATAAGACAAGCTTAAAAAAGATTTCAAAGCGCGTCGGTCTTGTGCACATCTCATCCAATTTGAAAGACCATGTTCCGATGTTGTCTTCTACTTGATCTTTTAATTGAATTCGTGGCGTTCCCCTTCTGCGTGAACCATCAGCTGGTTCGCTTTTATATGCCTTCTGAGTTGGGGCATCCGCATACATTCTCACAACATGACCTAGCCAACGTAGTCACTGTAGTTCGATACGTCTGACTATGTCGATGTTCGAGAAAAGATGGTATAGCTCATGGTTTATTCGACGGCAATATTCACCATCGACGAAGATCAGCCCATAGATCTTCCGGAACTTTTTTCTCTCAAACACTTCAAGAGCTGCCTCATCTGCTTGCGCAAGTACCATGCTTCAGATCCACATAACAGACGGATAATATCAGCGTCTTGTTGAGCGTGAGTTTGGTTCGGAGAGAGGTAGCCTTACTTTTGAGTTGCTTACTCAGACCATAGTCGCATATATTGGCTAACACTATTCTCCTCCGGATTTCAAAGCTGATGGTATGAGTTTTGTTTATGGCGGTACCGAGGTACAAGTATATAAAATCGTTTACTACCTCGAAGCTGTAGTTTTTCCCCATTTGGTCCGAGTCTATTGGACGTCTTGTGCGTTGTCACCATCAGCTTGGTTTTCTCGCCATTTACTGCTAGTCCCACTTCAGCAGTCTCCTTCTCAATTTGTTCAAAGGTGGCTGTTACTGCTCGCAATTTTTGACCCATTATATCGATGTCATCGGCGTAGGCGAGTAACATGTGCTGTTTGGTGTACAGAGTGTCATTTCTGCTCAAATTTGCGTCTCGTATGACCTTTTCCAGCAGAATGTTAAACAGGTCACACGACAAACTGTCACCTTGTCTTGTTCGGCATTAAAGGGCTCTGAGAGGTCATTTCCGACTTTAACTGCTGATCTGCTGGACATTTAAGGTTATCCAGCATGGCCGTATTAATTTTCCAGGAATGGCGAACCCAGACATGGCTTTAAAAACCTCTGAACAGATAGGGCTATCGAATGCGGCTTTATAGGTGGAATGTGTCTATGTGTTTTTCGTGGGTCTTTTCCAGGATTTGGCGCAGAGTGAAAATCTGGTCAATGGTGGATTTGCTAGACCTGAAGCCGCATTGGCATGTTCCAATAATGTCATTGGCCATTGGCTTCAGTCGTTCACACAGCACGCTGTATAACACTATGCGATCGGAAGGAGACTTATTCCTCTATAGTTGGCACATATCGTCTTTTGTTTTTTTGTGCACGGGACACAGGGTACCGAGGTTCCAATCATTGGGCATACATTCCTCTAGCCAAATTGTACTAATCAGGTAGTGCATACTCCTGACCAGTATCTGACCACCGGTCATGAATAGTTTGGTTGGTTATCCATCGGCGCCTGCTGCTTTATTATTCTTCATCCGATTAATTGCTACTCTGACCTCATCTTGGCTTGGTGGTATACACTCTATACCGTCATCTATTATTGGTTCTGGGGTATCCTCTTCACCGCTACTATTTAATATCAAAAGCTTTGCAAAATGCTCCTTTCAGATCCTCAACACCCTGTCTGTATCTGTCAATAGGTTTCCATCATCTCTACAGGAGGATGTGCCCGCACCAAAGCCTTCGGTTTGGTGTTTTACTCGTTGGTAAAATTTCCGGACTTCATTGTGATTCCTATAGAAACAACTGGATTTAGGCTTTAGCTTTACCCTACCTCTATTTACTGTATCATAGAAAATAATAATAATATAAATTTAATTTCATAGATTTTTTTATTTCTATATCAATACTTTTTTCAACAACTGTAAATAACAATTGTTATAAACAAAACAATCCCACTGCCAAGCATTAACCCGCCAAATGTGCAAGCAAGCTTTTTTCCCTCTAACAGACTCGAAGCCTAATTGCTTCGTATAAATAGAAATTCCGGCAAGTGTGCCACTATCAATATTAGTTATACCCGAATCGAGTCAAGTTCAAAGAAAAACGACAACAAATTATTATGGAAACCGAAGCAGATTATCGTTATCATTTTGAACGTTTTGAACACCTAACGTCGGCATTGATACACATATTTTATAAATATTTCACACTTATATTTATATTTTGTTTATGCCTTATGACGTTATGGCCCCAGAGAATAGCAACAAAAACTTTATCGGTGATGGGGGTGTGCAGTGATGATGGTGAAATTTCGTCACATCGTGCTTGTGATTCTCAGCAGTGGAATTCACATGGCTATCTATCTAATCATGATTTAATGGAACGCTTTGAAAGTGAAAAGCATGGTATCTGGTATAGCTGGCTATTTTGGACATGATGTTGGAGGACATGATGTACGGCAAAAAAAATTATGGAATCTCAAGGAATTCACTATTAAATAAAAAAATTTACATTCGAGTCTATGAGTGGAAACATTGACTCTGCTAAATGCACGAAAACGTTGGGATAGCTGTTTTCAAATACAAGCTGAGAAAGAAGCCTAAATATTGTCATACTTTAAAAACATCGAGTGGAAACATGCTTGTGATATGCATCGTAAATTATTTGTATAGTATGCTTCCCTAATAGTACGTTTACATTGTACAGGATTTCGTTAACCCACTGGGTATATATTGTCAATTATCTTAAATCTATGTCAAATAAATCCTCATATAACCCGATTAAGAATGTAAATGCCCTTTAATGGGTACAGATTTTATAATGTTATATAATTGCAAAAAATAAATATATTTCACTATATTTTATATTAATAAATGAATTCGTTACACAGAGAAACGCTTAAGACAATATGTGTTAATTTTGTTTAATGTTTTAAGTCCAGCCATCTTCGGGGAGGTTCTCAACACTTAACCATCAGCACTAAGGGAAAAACAATTATATATTTTAATTTGAATAAACAGGACATAGAAACATTACACTTACAAAAAGAAACACGATACACCATCAACAAGGAAGCTTGGTGTTGGTGCTACCACATAATGCCCATCTAACCTTGACCCTTAAAGTCTTAAAATTATAACATTTATAAGGGCCCCTGATCCATCTACACTTATCACTACACTAACGATGAACTACACTTCCACTCCTCCTATTCTAAATTTTCTGACATATTTGGCTTAAAAAGTTAACAAAAAAACCAAAAAAAAACATTTAACAGCGATTACTAATACAATTTTCTAGAAGATTTTATGAGACACTCTCTCAGATTACCCCTATTTTACCACCAAGTTATTATCAGTTGGTACCCGATTTAATTATTTCATCCTAGTAGAGATCTGTTAGTGGGAATTGTTGTTAGACTTCACTTACAGTCTTTTTTTGCACCGCCGAATTGGAGTCTGCATTCAATTATCTAGATTAGCTAAAAGTTGCTGTATTTTTAAATACAATTTCCGGAACTTATATATATATATATATATATATATATATATATCAACAAAATACCAAATCCTAACTGTTTTGACTAATATTAAAGTGATATAAAATTTATTTCTATTTATTGTCAGCTGTTATACCTGTTTCTTTATTATGAAATAGAAGTCTGATAAAGACAAACAAAAAAAGTCGTATTTCGTGTTACAAAGGATATAAACAAAACTATTCAATATGTTACCCCCATGGCACAATGAATAGGTAGTCCATTTAGCGCAGCTGATGTCTTGATTAACTGTCAAAGTGGGTAATTTCTACTTGAATTCGTTGTGCAGTGTTGCCAACCATTTGAAATATTATATAAAAAATTTTGACAGATAATCGAGACAAAAACAAAGGTTGTGATACATCACCTTATTATTGCATCATGGTTACCCTATTATAACCATACATTACCAAACTTGACTTCACTTTTTCCTATGTAGAAAATATTAAGTGGCAACACTTTCGTTCTGGCGAAGACATAAACCTCATGTAATGACATAGATTACTGCATTACTATTGGCCACACAAGTCTGGCTACTGTAGAACATTTATAGTTGGCAACTCAAAAAATTTTCAAAAAGAAACACATGCCAAACCATTTAGAGCGATTAATTAAATCTAGGATTCAGACAAGGTGACAGTTTGTCGTGTGACCTTTTTAACATATTGCTGGAGAAGGTCTTACGAGATGCAAATTTTAACAGAAATAACACTTTGTACACCAAACAGCATATTCGCCTATGCCAACGACATCGACATTACAGGCCGAACGATTTTATACACCCTGAACGATTTTATACACCCTGGTACCGCCATAAACAAAGCTAATAACATTAGCTTTGAAATCCGAAGGAGAATAGTGTTGGCCAACAGATGCTTCTATGGTAGGAGTAAGCTACTCAAAAGCATGAGCATGGATGAGGATGCCCCAGATGAAGGTGACTTGTTATATTAAATGAATACACATATTTTGTGTAAGTGTGTGTATTACTTTGAATACCTTGTCAAATAAATTAAAATTCAATTGAAAGATATTCAAATTTAATTGAAATAAAAATGATTTTTTACCGCTTTCGTCTGGAAGCAATTACTTTGTTATTTCTTTTGATTTTGGGAAAACATTTTCATTGTCAAAAACATTTTCAACAATTAATTACGATTTACAAAATTGTCTTCAAATTTAGGGTTTTAATAAAAAATATGTTCATAGAGACGAACGAAAAAGAAAAGGCTGAAATCAGTTTTGAAACCGTTCGCTGATTTGATCCAAATGGTTTATGTTTTGTATCCCGTGTTGAAATCTGTTCATAAATCCTAGCTACACATACGTAGCCTATATTGGAATCTGTCCCTTGGTATCTCCATAAAATCTATCCAAAGGTGAAAGTCTTTCATATACTCCTATAGACAGATTGCAAAAGGCAACACAATTTCCTTGATTTAGTCTTTGGCCGGGGATTTATGTCCACCAAACTTCCATTAAGGAGGCGAAATTTGAAGGCAATTCTTCAAAAAAGATATTTATCTTTGTAATTTACTAATTTACAATATAAACAACATCTCCAGGAACCAAGGCAACACGTTGGAAACTTTTCAAAGTAATTCGTTACCCGGTCTTAAACTTTACTCCCTAACCTAAAATTGCCAAAAATCCAAGAATATACAAATTCATTAATTATTCATCAAATACTAGTTTTTGATAAAAATTAATAAACATAAATGGATAATTATTTTTGTTTATTTTTGCCAAAAACTAATTGTCAAAATGACAATTTAATTTCTATAACAGCAATGTTTTTTTTTTTTTTTTTTTTTTGTAAAAATAAATAAAATATTAAAAAAATCTTTAAAATGCAAACACTTTTGACTTTTATTTTCTTTCTTTTGTATTTTGATTCGTAAATTTGGCAAAGAAAAATTTGCTAATGGAAAAGCAAGCGAAAATTTCAAAAGAGAAAACAAAAAATTTGCCAAATAAAAATCTGCCTGTGGAAAAGCAGACTTACATGTGTTTGTATTAAAATCGCCGCCGTCATTTTTCAACGCAAACCGCCGTCGCCGACGTTGTACGAAAGTGGTGTTTATCACACCACATTCGTAAATTTTCCATATTCCGCTTTCAGTTCCTGTTTTATCAGCCATTTTTTCTTTTCTCCCATTTGTAGCAGGTGGAACGTTTTTAGTTTATTTGTGATTGTTGTTATTCCATTACCTGACGCCATAGTGAAGTAACGCGAAAGTGAATTGATTGTGGATTTTACCTGTCATATCAGTGTTTTTTTCTTCCATATACGTTGTGTGTCTTGATATAATCTTCTTTTCCACGGTATTTATCTATTATTTGTTATTTAGAAAATATTAACAATTTATTACGTAGGCAACAAAGATTAATAACTAACTATTATTAATCTCTTTCTTCTTCAACAATCAACGACGTCAACTACCACGAAATTTGACGACTGTGTGTGCTTGCTGCTGTGGTGTACTTACTCTTCATTGTTTCTGGAAACAAAAACTGGGAAATCATCACAACTTGCAAAAAATCAACCAACCAACAAAACGTTCGTCTTCCACGAAATTGTGTTATACACACAAAATTGTTTGCTTGAAATTGTTGTTTTTTACAAACCATGGATCCATTACATCAGTCAAGGAGTCGCAATCTAAAATCAACAATGGTAACTGAAGATCTTTATGTAAATGCAATAGTCTTATCGAGTAACAAATTGCGTTATAAAGGAATGCATGTTTGTTTTGTAGTTAAAAACCCCTCTATTTGAAGATGTTTGGCAATTTCGGTGTTATATTTAATGTGGGAAAGTGGCCATCTAGTCGGTCCACTCATTCAATATTTTTAATCTACTAGTACAATGTCATATTTAAGGAAGGATGCAAAGGATATATATTTTTTCTCTGAGTTATTTTCATATTAAAAGCAAATCGCATATTTTGATAAAAGTAATGGGATTGATAATGAACAATTTCAGGCAAATGGCCACCATGAGTGGTTACCCTCCTCGATATCCTCACAAATTCTATATTTGATTTGAATCAACGCTATGCATTTGGTGTAGATCTTAACCTTCACGTATCCTTTAAGGGAGAAGTTACAGTCTTAAATCAAAAAGACATAAGTTGATTAATGGAATACATAGTAGTAGGATCGATTTGAAATGTTTACCACAGGTATTACTATGAGGTATATATTTTGTAGTGGAAGACGATACTTCCCGAAATATATGCCTTAGAAGTTCGAATAAACCGCACTTTAACTTTTTCGTTCTTTTAAATTCAACTTAATTTTAAAATGCCGACCGATGTTTTAAGTATTTCTCCTATGGACGAATGGAAAAGTCGGACAACGCGAAAAAAAGCTTGTATTTTGACAACTTTATTTTAAATAGTGGTAACATTTTCAAATCGATCCCAGTTCGGTTTCTATATCTCGGTGTCAAATTGTGATCACCTGTTCGTAAAAGGGCACGGCAATGGTTTTGTTGTTGGTGTGACGTAGTCTTGTGTAGTTAACATTGTCCAGATGGATACCATGAACTCGGAACACATCCCTCAGTGCCCAAAAATATATGAACAAATATTTTTGAAACTATCTAACCCTTTACTAGAAATTCAATGTAAAAAAAGATATTATTTCAAGTATACTTACTAGCTGACTTGTGACAGAACGTTCGTTCCCTAAGCCGAGCTTAGAAAAGATTTCCAGGCGCGTCGGTCTTTTGCGCAGTTTTTCCGATTTGAAAGACCATATTCGGCAATTTTATCTTCCACTTGATCTTTCCATCACTTTTAAGTTGTTTGCTCAGACCATAGTAGCATCTGTTGGCCATCACAATCCTGGTCCCGCAATAAACAAAACTCATGTCATTCGTTTTGTTTATGGCGGTACCAATGTATATAAAATCTTTGACTACCTCGAATCTGTAGTTCCACAATTGGTCCGAGTCTACTGGTCGTCTTGTGCGTTGATACCATCAGCTTGGTCTTCTCGCCGTTTACTACCAGACCCACTTTGACACACGCCTTCTCAATTTGTTCAAAGGTGGCTGTTGCCGCTCGCAATGTTGGACCCATTATATCGATGTCATCGGCGTAGGAGAGTAACAAGTGTTGTTTGGTGTACAGAGTGCCATTTCTGTTCACCTTTGCGTCTCGTATGACCTTTTCCAGTAGGATGTTAAAAAGATCACGCGACAAACTATTACCTTGTCTGAATCCTCGTTCGGTATTTAAGCGCTCCGAGAGGTCCTTTCCGACTTTAACTGCTGATCTTGTGCCAGTTAAAGTTATACTGCATAGCCCTATTATTTTTGAAGGAATGCCAAACGCCTTCAAAAACTATTTTTAAAAAATTTACGCCTTTGCTCTGCTTTCAAAAAATACTTGTAAAAAATATAGGAATTCGCTGTGCCTTCACACACTTTTTATATCAACACCGAATCAAATTGCCAAGCATCCAAACCCATTTAACCCTGAACAGAATTTAACATGTTTCCCCATCTATTTTAAATGTCTTTTGTACAGGCCCCCTTGTCACCATGCCCTATCCCAGATATCAGTGATGACGAATTGGTTTCTATTTCGGTACGTGATTTAAATCGCACCCTAAAAATGCGTGGATTAAATCGTGAAGAAATTGTACGCATGAAACAACGACGACGTACATTGAAAAATCGCGGTTATGCTGCCAGTTGTCGGATAAAACGTATCGAACAAAAAGATGTCTTGGAAACGGAAAAAAGTCATGAATGGATTGAATTGGAACAAATGCACGAAGAAAATGAACAATGTAGTCGAGAGATAGAAAATTGGAAAAAGAAATATGCAGCTTTGCTGCAATTTGCTGCTCACAATGATATACCCATACCACAGGAATTGGAAACATGTTGAAGTGGCAATTTCTCTTTTTGTGTGTTTCCCAAGTGAAACGGTGATTGAAGTACAAGTTTTCCCCCTATAGTTTAATTTTGTATAAAGTGTAATGCTAGTTTTAAACAAAGTGTAGCTCTCTCGTGAGAATACACTGTGCAAAATCAATGTATACGTCCCCTCAGATATACTACATACAATTAAGTTATATACAATAAAATATATGTATAATTATAGTTAAATGAAATTGTCTTGAGTGTTTACTTAAAATTATTATTTTTATTTATTTTTAAAATACTACCAAAATATATAGTTTTATTTTAGGATTATTTTTCGCTTAACGCACTATTTTATCAGGAAGTACTTCAACACAAGGATACATTTTTTCAATATTATTTCGTATAATATATTGATCAGCCTCTTCGTCGGAATATTCCCCATTGAATACTTTACGATGCCTTGTTTTCAAGTGGACTCGCATTCTAGAATATAAGAAATAATTATCCATAAAATATATATATTTCAAAATATATTAAATGTTATATACTTAAATACTGCCGGTAATCCTTTTCCACACAATTTACAACTAAACGGATAACCACGATGTTTAAATGAATGCTGACGTAAACTAAACATATGACCAAATTCCTTATCACACACCTGACATCGATAGCGTACACCTTCATGTTTCTTACGATGCTGATCGTAATGTGTTTTAATGGCAAACGTCTGTGAACATTGTTCACATTTAAAGGGAAATTCTCTTGTATGAAATCGTATATGTATTCTCAAGTCCTTGGCTGTTACAAATTCCTTTTCACAATAGGAACATTTTAAAATATCACCGGTGTGCCGTTGTATGTGCATTTTTAAACTGTATTTATTGGAAAATGTTTTCGAACAAATGTCACATAGAAAATCCTGATCTGTTGCTGCAGTACCATTTCTCTTTGTATTATGTGTCATTTTTATGTGATTTTTAAGATTTTTCGTGGTAAAGAAAAATCGTTCACAATCAGGACACTCAAAACGATTTAATTTGGTCGGACCGTGTATCATCTCTTGATGTTTAACAAATGCTAATTTTGTAAGGAAATTACGATCTGCAAAGTGGAAAAATTAAAATGTTACATGGTTTTCACACGAAGGGTGAAGGGACCCCACCAAAGTGGCCAATCTTACCGCATGTTTTACATTCGTATTCTTTATCCTGGCTATGCTGTTGTTCCATATGTTCATATATTAATGTGGAGCAAATAAGTTTTCCACATTTTTCACAATCCTCATAGATTTTATTTTTATGTTTTATATCTCTATGGATGTTGAGGGAATCCTGTGACATAAAATATTCTTTACATCTATTGCAGGGATATTTTAGTAGCTTTGAATCTGAAATAAAGAAACATATGTAAGTTTTTTTATATTTCTCCAAAAACATTGTTAAACATCGATGTACTCTTTAAATACTAGGACCTCTAAAATATTCTTTAACAATTCTACGCCTTAGCTAGACCACCCCAAAGAAATATTTGTTAAAATTCACGGCCCCCAAAAAATACTCACCATGTTCATTATAGTGATCATGCAGTTCCCGCTCTAATCTATAGACTTTGCAGCAAATTTCACATTTGAATTTTAAAGTATTTTCTTTTACAGAATTGCTCTTTGTTTTTCTTTTCCTGTTGCTAGAAAAATTTGCTCTCTTTGGTGGTAATTCAGCATTATCCGTTTCGATTAGAACTTCTTCGAAATCGACAACCGTGTTTTTAGAACCTTCCTTTTCCGCAGTTACTGTTTTTCCTCCACCATACTCTTCTGATAGTTCATCTAATATTTCATTGATATCCAATTCCGAATCGGAATGTTCTACCGAATTTTGATAATCTCGCATTGTTTCATCATTTGGATCTAGACATTCCTCAAGCAAGTCAGTCTAAGGAAAAAGGAAACTTTACTCTCGTATAAATACTTAAAAAAAATTATTACAATATACCTCCTCCTCATCCTCCCCTTGACTCCCATCACTTTGTGTCTCATCTTCCGTCTTCCTCGATTGATGTGCATCGAATAATTCATATTCTAAATCAATTGTTGTATTATCATCTGTTTTGTTGCCATGCAACAACTCATCCTCCAAATCGTCATCATCACCATCACCGTCTTCTGCTGTTGCTTCTGCACTACTATAACTTACAACATGTGTACTCTTCTCATACATAGACATTAGGAAATCTTCATTCCGTTGTGATTTAATTATAAAATCCAAAGTACGCATCAATTGCAAACGACACTTGGTACATATATAGGCATAGTCCATTAGACTATCAACATTAAAATGATCCGTCCCGCCATTGCGTATACAATAATAATAGCATTGTAAATATGTGGCGGCCTTACGGTCATCTCGTAATTTTATTACTGGTTCCGGTGGCTCCAGTATATGATAGATCCTTGATAGGGTGCTTCGTATTTCTTTGAGACAAACACGACAAAATTTTCGTTTTGGTTGGGACATTTTTTGTTAACAATTTTTGTTTATTTTTCTGGCCGAAAAGGGAAAGTGAATATTTTGTTGTGTCCTGGCAATGTAAAGACAATGCGGAATATCTTGTGCGCAGACTCCATTTAGCAGATGTTTGCAAAAGGATTGTTGACTGTATTAACGGTGATTCAATTTTAAATCAATTTGGTCACATAATAATATTTTTCTTTGAAAAGTCTTCTTTAAAAAATCGAAGCCTTTGTTAGAGCCTCAATAATATTCTTTTACAAATCTAAGCCTATGTTAGGGCCTCAATAATATTTTTTTACAAATCTAAGCCTATGTTAGGGCCTTAAAAATATTATTTGAAAAATCTACGCCTTTGTTAGGGCCTCAAAAATATTCTTTTAAAAATCTACGCCTTGTTGAGACCCTCAAAAATATTCTTTTAAAAATCTACGCCTTGGTAAGACCATCAAAAAATATTCTTTAAAAACTCTACGCCTTGGTACGACCCTCAAAAAATAATCTTTTAAAAATCTAAAAATATTCTTTGTTCTTCTAATATTATTTTAATTAATTTTTTTAATATAAAAATAATCAACCTTCATATGTCTATTCATATGGTCGATAGCTGACAATTTGATGGGCAACAACATTCAAAATTTCCCGCGGTGACATATCATGTTGCTCATTTATAATGGCTGTTATGCGGGCACATTCCTTGATATAATTTTCCAGCTCTTTGAGATTTGGTGGTTTGCGAGGATTCTTAGATGCCTGCAAGGCCTGTAAACATTGGCCCGTCATATTGGCCAATTGAGATCTGGGTGGACTGAATATTTCATCCAAGTCATACAGTTCCAATGGCGGGGCTGCTGGTTCACTAAATATTGGTGGAAATGTCTAAAAAGGAAATGCACCCTATTAATAAAATTATTTCAAATTACGAATTCCAAAACATACCGCCAACTGCAACGGTGGTAGGGGTATTTCAAATTGGGGTTTGATAATTTTCAAGGGTTCATATTTAACATTCAATTGTTGATATGTGTTGATGACATCCTTGAGCAAACGATTACTTAATGAGCACAGAGACATGTCGAACATTTTCTTAAAATCAGCTGGTATTTCCGAACCAATGGAATCAATGAGACAGGCTTTTGGCAAATCGGCAATGAAACCAATATCCGTAAAGGTTTTATTGTCATTGAGCTGCAAATGGTGGATGGAATGGTGTTATATATTAATAAAAAATAATTATTAAAAGAGGGACATAAAAATACCCACCTCTACATCATTAAAATCCAAATGATTAAATTGTATATCATTGGTGGCCAGCAATTTCAGTATATACTCCAAAATGGCATCATTTGTCTTGTAGCTTGACAAATACTTATCATGAAACATGTAACCCGAACCAATGGCCAATATTTTACCTTTCGCTTCGTTACAATAATAACCAGCCAATGGACGATTAAAAGGATACACCACAGGGCCGGTTGTAAGCAGGACATTTGCTGGCTCCGACACATTTAATGTCGCCCCGTAGGGGTATTGAAAATGTAACTTATATTTTTCATCACTAAAATCATAATCAACTTTGTCGACTGGTTGTTTTAAAATATGCCGCCACATTGATTCGCAAACGACACCGCCACCAATTGAACATTCTTTGGGATGGAAATTCTTGTAGTAATGTGGGCGGATAACATTATCTGGAAATTAATTTTAAAAATGATTACTTATATAGGTAATAAAGGAATGTTATAATTACTCACCACTATTAATGTATATGCCATACTGTTCCAAAAAGAAATTCACATTTGTATTGAATTCATTTTCACCACCCTCTCCCAGTAATACCCATAAACTACCACCATTATCCACATAGGCTTTTAATGCTTCAAATTCTTCTTCGGTGAAACGATCCTGAGGGCCGGCCAATATAAATATTTTTAATTTGGCCAATATTTCGGGTTTCAATTCCATGTCATTTCTAAAGGCAAACAAAATAGAAAAGGAGAATGATAAACATAGTGCATAGCAAGATACAATAAATAAACTAGTACTTATTTATTTAAATTTTATAATTTGAATATAAACAAAATAATCAATTTCTTTGAATTTAAATCAAACGTGCGACGATTATTTCTTATAAACTGGACCCTGCATTATTCTTTAAAAAAACAGACATCTAAGAAACTTTTTTCCACCTGCATATTAAATTCCTGTTATCCTGTAAAATTCTGCATTCATACTTACTGCTCGATAATATATTGGGATTTCAATTTACGATGTAACATTTTATAATTGTCGGTTATTTGAAATCGTTCATTTTTTGATATGTCAAAACAAATTACACTTTTCGAGGACATTTTGAAAATAAATAAGAACAAAAAGGTTTCCCAATGAAATTCACGCCAAATATTAAAAAATCTTCTATATTAATTTGTCGCATGCAATTTAAAATACGGTTGCTATGCAACGTTTAAGGGTTAAGTCGTAATGTAATTATTGTGTAAAAACGACTTACTGACTAAAACAATAGGTTCGTTAGTTTACTTTCCCAGTAGCATTTACTCAGTAAGAATTTGCAGAGAGTAAATATGAATTATTCGTTCTCAAGAGAGAGAGAGAGATTGCATAAAGTAAACGAACAACATCAAATAAAAAAAATTGTATCCACACAGCTGATTAAAACAACAACAGACAAACATTTTTATTAGAAACATGGATAACAAGCAAAAAATTGATATTGTTTATAAATACTTGCGTGTTCTTCATCCATTTTAATGTTTAATTATACAGAATAACATTCACAAAACAATATATTTGCTTTAGAACAATTCTGTTGTTTGTTTACAAAACATAGCAAAACAGCTGATTAAATATCAGCTGATGGTACAAGAAAGTTCTTACTGAGTAAATTTTCCTTTTAAGAACTTGCAAATACTCAGTAACACAACAGTCAAATCTGCTCTCTCAATTCATTCTCTTTTACTGAACATTTGGGTAAACGACTTAATCCAACGTTCGGAGATTTCTCTTTTCTATGTCCTCGAACAGTTAAGCATGGTTGACGTTATCGAAGGCTTTCGATAGGTCAAGTGCCACCAAAAATGCTAATATATGTGGACATGGCGTGTAATAATGACTTTTGGAATCCATGCTAATGTTGGACAACTGGAAAACTTCTCAGCGATGGGAGGAATGGCGCTTCAAGTGTCTTTGCTACTGGTGACAGGAGTGAAATCGGTCTGTCAGCGATAACTACAAGTTGACGGCTGATGTTAAATACACAACTCCGTAATTTCTACTTGAATTCAATGTGCAATATTGCCAACCATATGAAATATTATAAGGAAACATTTGGCAGAAGGTCGAGACAAAGACAAAGGTTTTTGTTTTGATACATCTCTTTATTAATGCATTATGATCAGCTGTTTTCCCTCAAGTCTAATGTCAAAAATATGGCTTTTGTTTACGTTTTCATTCAATCATTTTTTTTGACGGCAAACTTAAGAGGCATCCGGTATCAAACTGGTCTCCCCGGACGACCTTAAGGGCTCAGCAGAATGCTCGCGTTATATGTTATCGAAAATAGCATTCTGCTTAGCCCTATTATTATTATTTATAGACCTTGCTGTGAAGTATGAATTTGAAATGCCGGTTGGCAACGGCATTTCACACATGTCTTCGAGTATGTTTACATTTTCGATTCGACCAGTTTATTTACCGAGTGTTACATTAGAGTGTTCACTGTATTTATAAAGAAAATCGAAAATCCATTTTGCGAAGTCGTTATTCAAGTCTGATGACATGAATTAAAGTGGCTCCAGTATATGATAGATCCTTGATAGGGTGCTTCGTATTTCTTTGAGACAAACACGACAAAATTTTCGTTTTGGTTGGGACATTTTTTGTTAACAATTTTTGTTTATTTTTCTGGCCGAAAAGGGAAAGTGAATATTTTGTTGTGTCCTGGCAATGTAAAGACAATGCGGAATATCTTGTGCGCAGACTCCATTTAGCAGATGTTTGCAAAAGGATTGTTGACTGTATTAACGGTGATTCAATTTTAATTCAATTTGGTCACATAATAATATTTTTCTTTGAAAAGTCTTCTTTAAAAAATCGAAGCCTTTGTTAGAGCCTCAATAATATTCTTTTACAAATCTAAGCCTATGTTAGGGCCTCAATAATATTTTTTTACAAATCTAAGCCTATGTTAGGGCCTTAAAAATATTATTTGAAAAATCTACGCCTTTGTTAGGGCCTCAAAAATATTCTTTTAAAAATCTACGCCTTGTTGAGACCCTCAAAAATATTCTTTTAAAAATCTACGCCTTGGTAAGACCATCAAAAAATATTCTTTAAAAACTCTACGCCTTGGTACGACCCTCAAAAAATAATCTTTTAAAAATCTAAAAATATTCTTTGTTCTTCTAATATTATTTTAATTAATTTTTTTAATATAAAAATAATCAACCTTCATATGTCTATTCATATGGTCGATAGCTGACAATTTGATGGGCAACAACATTCAAAATTTCCCGCGGTGACATATCATGTTGCTCATTTATAATGGCTGTTATGCGGGCACATTCCTTGATATAATTTTCCAGCTCTTTGAGATTTGGTGGTTTGCGAGGATTCTTAGATGCCTGCAAGGCCTGTAAACATTGGCCCGTCATATTGGCCAATTGAGATCTGGGTGGACTGAATATTTCATCCAAGTCATACAGTTCCAATGGCGGGGCTGCTGGTTCACTAAATATTGGTGGAAATGTCTAAAAAGGAAATGCACCCTATTAATAAAATTATTTCAAATTACGAATTCCAAAACATACCGCCAACTGCAACGGTGGTAGGGGTATTTCAAATTGGGGTTTGATAATTTTCAAGGGTTCATATTTAACATTCAATTGTTGATATGTGTTGATGACATCCTTGAGCAAACGATTACTTAATGAGCACAGAGACATGTCGAACATTTTCTTAAAATCAGCTGGTATTTCCGAACCAATGGAATCAATGAGACAGGCTTTTGGCAAATCGGCAATGAAACCAATATCCGTAAAGGTTTTATTGTCATTGAGCTGCAAATGGTGGATGGAATGGTGTTATATATTAATAAAAAATAATTATTAAAAGAGGGACATAAAAATACCCACCTCTACATCATTAAAATCCAAATGATTAAATTGTATATCATTGGTGGCCAGCAATTTCAGTATATACTCCAAAATGGCATCATTTGTCTTGTAGCTTGACAAATACTTATCATGAAACATGTAACCCGAACCAATGGCCAATATTTTACCTTTCGCTTCGTTACAATAATAACCAGCCAATGGACGATTAAAAGGATACACCACAGGGCCGGTTGTAAGCAGGACATTTGCTGGCTCCGACACATTTAATGTCGCCCCGTAGGGGTATTGAAAATGTAACTTATATTTTTCATCACTAAAATCATAATCAACTTTGTCGACTGGTTGTTTTAAAATATGCCGCCACATTGATTCGCAAACGACACCGCCACCAATTGAACATTCTTTGGGATGGAAATTCTTGTAGTAATGTGGGCGGATAACATTATCTGGAAATTAATTTTAAAAATGATTACTTATATAGGTAATAAAGGAATGTTATAATTACTCACCACTATTAATGTATATGCCATACTGTTCCAAAAAGAAATTCACATTTGTATTGAATTCATTTTCACCACCCTCTCCCAGTAATACCCATAAACTACCACCATTATCCACATAGGCTTTTAATGCTTCAAATTCTTCTTCGGTGAAACGATCCTGAGGGCCGGCCAATATAAATATTTTTAATTTGGCCAATATTTCGGGTTTCAATTCCATGTCATTTCTAAAGGCAAACAAAATAGAAAAGGAGAATGATAAACATAGTGCATAGCAAGATACAATAAATAAACTAGTACTTATTTATTTAAATTTTATAATTTGAATATAAACAAAATAATCAATTTCTTTGAATTTAAATCAAACGTGCGACGATTATTTCTTATAAACTGGACCCTGCATTATTCTTTAAAAAAACAGACATCTAAGAAACTTTTTTCCACCTGCATATTAAATTCCTGTTATCCTGTAAAATTCTGCATTCATACTTACTGCTCGATAATATATTGGGATTTCAATTTACGATGTAACATTTTATAATTGTCGGTTATTTGAAATCGTTCATTTTTTGATATGTCAAAACAAATTACACTTTTCGAGGACATTTTGAAAATAAATAAGAACAAAAAGGTTTCCCAATGAAAGTCACGCCAAATATTAAAAAATCTTCTATATTAATTTGTCGCATGCAATTTAAAATACGGTTGCTATGCAACGTTTAAGGGTTAAGTCGTAATGTAATTATTGTGTAAAAACGACTTACTGACTAAAACAATAGGTTCGTTAGTTTACTTTCCCAGTAGCATTTACTCAGTAAGAATTTGCAGAGAGTAAATATGAATTATTCGTTCTCAAGAGAGAGAGAGAGATTGCATAAAGTAAACGAACAACATCAAATAAAAAAAATTGTATCCACACAGCTGATTAAAACAACAACAGACAAACATTTTTATTAGAAACATGGATAACAAGCAAAAAATTGATATTGTTTATAAATACTTGCGTGTTCTTCATCCATTTTAATGTTTAATTATACAGAATAACATTCACAAAACAATATATTTGCTTTAGAACAATTCTGTTGTTTGTTTACAAAACATAGCAAAACAGCTGATTAAATATCAGCTGATGGTACAAGAAAGTTCTTACTGAGTAAATTTTCCTTTTAAGAACTTGCAAATACTCAGTAACACAACAGTCAAATCTGCTCTCTCAATTCATTCTCTTTTACTGAACATTTGGGTAAACGACTTAATCCAACGTTCGGAGATTTCTCTTTTCTATGTCCTCGAACAGTTAAGCATGGTTGACGTTATCGAAGGCTTTCGATAGGTCAAGTGCCACCAAAAATGCTAATATATGTGGACATGGCGTGTAATAATGACTTTTGGAATCCATGCTAATGTTGGACAACTGGAAAACTTCTCAGCGATGGGAGGAATGGCGCTTCAAGTGTCTTTGCTACTGGTGACAGGAGTGAAATCGGTCTGTCAGCGATAACTACAAGTTGACGGCTGATGTTAAATACACAACTCCGTAATTTCTACTTGAATTCAATGTGCAATATTGCCAACCATATGAAATATTATAAGGAAACATTTGGCAGAAGGTCGAGACAAAGACAAAGGTTTTTGTTTTGATACATCTCTTTATTAATGCATTATGATCAGCTGTTTTCCCTCAAGTCTAATGTCAAAAATATGGCTTTTGTTTACGTTTTCATTCAATCATTTTTTTTGACGGCAAACTTAAGAGGCATCCGGTATCAAACTGGTCTCCCCGGACGACCTTAAGGGCTCAGCAGAATGCTCGCGTTATATGTTATCGAAAATAGCATTCTGCTTAGCCCTATTATTATTATTTATAGACCTTGCTGTGAAGTATGAATTTGAAATGCCGGTTGGCAACGGCATTTCACACATGTCTTCGAGTATGTTTACATTTTCGATTCGACCAGTTTATTTACCGAGTGTTACATTAGAGTGTTCACTGTATTTATAAAGAAAATCGAAAATCCATTTTGCGAAGTCGTTATTCAAGTCTGATGACATGAATTAAAGTGGTGTTGTGTGAACGGGTGAATTCATATACAACGCTGTTCAAATTCCCGTCAGAACATGTCATTAGACTTATCACTACAAAAACTCGATTAATCGATTAGTCGAAAATCGATTTACATATCCCTAAAATTCAAATTCACATGTATCCGAGTATTAGTATTTTTTGTCATTCATTTGTGTTCAAGAGTCCGCGCTGTACAAATCGAAATCAAATTCAAAAACATGGGTATTCCAGCTGGTGATGTTGAAAAGGGCAAGAAACTCTTCGTCCAACGTTGTGCCCAATGCCACACTGTCGAAGCTGGCGGTAAACATAAAGTAGGTCCCAATTTGAACGGTTTGTTCGGCCGCAAGACTGGTCAAGCTGTCGGATTCGCCTACACAGATGCCAACAAATCCAAGGGCATCACCTGGAATGAAGACACCTTGTTCGAATATATATTCCCGGCACCAAGATGATCTTCGCTGGTTTGAAGAAGCCCGGTGATCGCGCTGACCTCATTGCTTACCTGAAATCCGCTACCGCCTAAGCCGTTTCATTCATTCATCGACAAAACACAAATTATAATTTATGTATAACTAAATTTAAATCAATTATTAAAAAAACCAATATTAAAAATAAACATTAATTTTTAGTTAATGTAAATTTAAATTATTATTGTGTGAACTGTGGAAATGAAGAGCAGCAGAGTGTATTAGCAACATAGAAAAAAAACAATAGAATAAACGAATTCATTACCTCACATTTACCAAACACAAAAGAAAAAGTCGAGATTTTTCATTTCTTCTTGGTGGTGGCTTATCTTGGGGCTTTTACGTAACGAAAGTGTGACTCGTGCTGTATGGATGGTATGGTGAACCTACCCCTTGCCGTTGTCGCTATTATGGACTACCCTCCCCCATTCCATAGGCAGTGTTATACAGACACACACACTCAGCCACAAATACATGGATATACTTTTATCACCCTCAACGTGTATCAGAAAAATATTTCCGTAAGTTTGAAGTTCAAATTCATAGACAGAGTATACAACGTCACGTGTGATGACGACGACTACCACTACTACAGAGCACAACAACAACAACCTGGAAGAAATTGCGAGATGTTTTGTATGAAAAATATAATCAAGATACAATGGAGCGGAGCATCATGGTCATTATGATGATTTAGAATTCTATACATAACTTGTATGGAACTGGTGAAATTATTAGTGAAGGTTGTTGGCTGGCTGTCTGGTGACTGTTTTGTGACGTTTTTGCTTTTACGCTACGCTTTTGCTTGCTAGGCAACAAAAAAGTACCCCACACCGATTAAAAAAAGCTCACTGCCAGTTTGAATATTTTTTATTCTAACGTTTTGTTGTTTTTTTTTATGGAGAGAAGGCATTGACATTATTTTATGATTTCCTCTACTGATTTCAAATCTACAAAACTGTAACTCTTCCTCAGAGATTACTATTTAGGAAGTAATCATAGGAAGAATTTTCAATAAATATATTTTCCAGGCAACGAAAAAAATTTGTTTATGTAAACAATTTTTTGTTTTAGCTGAAGTTGCGCAATACAGAAACGAAAAAGCATTCTCGGCGTTT
>NW_026886030.1:0-72981 GCF_032173495.1 Musca vetustissima
GAAGATATACATGGGAGCTATATCTAAATCCGAACCGATTTTCACGAAACTTAACACACATCAGTCTAGACCTTATTCATTACTCTCGTGCAAAACGAAAGATATATAGGGACTTTAGTGGACTATTTACCTAAAATCGGGCTAAACTATATATGGGAGCTATATCTAAATCTGAACCGATTTTCACGACAATTTGCACACATCATACTAACTTAATTCAGTACGCTATGTCAAATTTCGTGCAAATCGAAAGATATATAGGGACTTTTGTACACCATTTACCTTACATCGGACGAAAATATATATGGGAGCTATATCTAAATCTGAACCGATTTTTCCCAATTTCAATAGGGTTTGTCTTTGAGCCAAATAAATGAGCTGTGCCAAATTTCATCATCTTTGTTGACAATTTAACATGGACAGACAGACGGACGGACGGATATGCATAAATCGACTCAGAAAGTGATTCTATGCATATTCTCAAAAGGAACCATGGGTCTATCTCGAGTATTTTTGCCTGTTACAAACATATGCACAAAGACATAATACCCTGTACCACAGTGTGGTGAAGGGTATAAATACTGAAAATTTTTTCGAATGAAGATTTTGTAACACGTAACGCACCAGAAATGCAAAATTTAAGCAATTTTGATGGAAATTTTCTCTATAAAGGTAGGTCTCTTTAAAATAAATGATGCGGGCAAGGATTTTAGATTTGGGAACAAGTAAAAGTCAATCGGAGCTAATATTGCGGATGTGTCTTTTTGAACACTTGTTTCTATATGAAGGCGTTGCCAGATATTTTGTTTCGATCTGGCAACTCCTTCATATAGAAACAAGTGTTCAAAAAGACTTTTACTTGTTCCCAAATCTAAAATCCTTGCTCGCATCATTTATTTTAAATTTATTTACATGTGTTCATAGCATAGATAGAAGTTTCAAAATACTTAATTTTTCCTGTTTATACTGCGCTTTTTGTGCTAGGCTAAAAAGTTTCCGAACTGCCCTCGTATGTCACATGACAGGCCTGCATTATCAGTTCACGAACATCAATGTTCTGTAATACAACAGTCTTCAACTTTGCTATAGAGGGTGCTCCACCATCATACAAAGTTGAAGTTGGTATATGCACACTTGTCGTCATAATCTACGTAGAAGTTTCTGTAAGGTTATAGGAAGTAAATGTCCACGAGTCTTTTTTGGAACACATTATGGGATACTATCCAATACATGGATGAACATTGTTGAAAAAAAAAATAGTAACGGTACATGAAATAACTTATTATTTATATTCATTAGCTTTATATTTTTGTCTTCAAATATATCCTTTTTGGCAATTTATAATAACAATACCTGTCATATTTTTCTTCAATTATAAGGAAACAATGGGTTTCTTTAGTAAATTATATTAATATACCGCAGCACTTATTGTTATATATTGTGAAAACTGATAATAGATTTGGATGCTATTTATAAAAGCACCCAAAAAAGGCTTTCATCTGTTTTCCCGTGTGTCTAAGTTATTCTTATTATTATTGGCTAATACAATACACTCACATCATTCATTGTCCACCCCCTCTAATAGAGTTCACTTCGCCGTTGTAAGGATTATATCACATTGTTTATCATATATTTCCCCTATCCACTATCCTTCATCGTAATCCATTAAGCGGTTATTCATAAAGCTTGAAGTACCCAACCATATCAAATTGAAATAACTTAAGACTTTCACACAATGGCCGGGTCGCTATAAGATAATCTATAAAAATATAATGAATAATTCCATTCATATGATACACCCACACACACGGACATCGACACCTACACTGTAACCCTCCGAATATTAACCAAGCAACAAATCAAAAAACATAGAAGTTGTTTTGGCCATAAAAGAGGAAAGTATTTTTTGTTTTATTGTCATCACAGCCACATAATGTAGATTTACTTCGTTTTTGTTCCTCTATTATAGTTGGGGATGGCGGCAACAACAAAAGTTTTCCTTATTCATATGGGTTGTGGGACTTAAGATAATTCAGTAGATAAATATTATTAATAAATTATTATGCATAAGTAAAATTTCAAAGAATAATATGAATGGATGTATATTGGCGTGTAAATATACTTTATTCATATGGAAATGTGAAAAAAAAAACGTAAAAATTTAATGAAATTAATGAGTATAATATAAACTAATTAAAATCATTTAAATGATCTCCACGTGAACGGTTACAAGCATGTATTTTTTGCGGTAACTTTCGACCACTTTTTGACACATATTAGGCGGGATCTTAGCCATAACATGACGAATGTTAGTCTTTATATGCTCAAGAGTTTAAGGTGTATTTGCGTAACACTGTCTTGCGCGTAGTTCTATAAAAATATTCAAATGGTGTCAAATCGTATGACATTGTTGGCCAGTAGATATCTCCAAGTCGTAAGCTTTAGCACCAGACCAAAAAAGGCAATAATCTTTGTTCTCTAACTTTAGGATTCTCAGAACCACAATTTAGTTTGCGAATATCCGGTTTCTAATAACTGTTTTTTTGTTTTTTTTATACCCTCCACCATAGTATGTAGGGCATATTAATTTTGTCATTAAAATCGGATCAGCGAAATTTGGCACAGCGCACTGAACTAAGCTTAGAGTGATGTATGTTAAGTTTCGTGAAAATCGTTTCAGATTTAGATATAGCTTCCATATATATTTACGTCCGATTTAAGGTGCACCAAAGTCCCTATAAATCTCCAGATTTGCACAAAATTTAGTACAGCGTAAAGAATAAGGTCTAGAATGATGTGTGTTAAGTTTCGTGAAAATCGGAAATTGGTGTAGATGCAGACATATATATTTCGAACGGGTACTGATTGAGATTACATATTGAACAGTGCGGCAGTGTTACAAGTGTGCTATAAACCGATTTACATACATTTGTCCCATTGTACAAACACGACTCTAAATCTGCCCGAATGAAATTAAACTTAGCATATGTTTCAGAATATATGTACGGATTGATGTCATTTAGTTAGATAAAGATTACATATTTAAGTTCGTTCAATTTCATGCCTTCGAATAGGCGACGTGTTTTAGGATATATATGTAGAGTATACCAAAGTGGTGAAGGGTATCATATAGTCGGCCCAGTCCGACTTTTCTACTTTCCTTACTGTTTTTTTGCCCGATTTTATGTAAATAGTGCACCGAAGAGCCTACATTTATTCGATTTACACGAAATTTGGCAGAAGTGAGTTTAGAGTGATGTGTATTAAAGTTGCAAAATTTGGTATACATTTAGATATATCTCCAATATATGTTTTCTTCTGATTTTATGTAAATAGTGCACCGATGAGCCTACGTCCAGATTTACATATGGCTCCACCTACATTATTTTGCTCGATTTCATACAAATGGTACACAAAAGATGAAATTTGGCACAGCTCATTTGTTTCGCCCAAGGACGAATCCTATTGAAATTGGGACAAATCGGTTCAGATTTAGATATAGCTCCCATATATATTTTCGTCCGATTTAATGTCAATGGTGTACCAAAAACCCTATATATCTTTCGATTTGGAAGAAATTTGGTATAACGAACTGAATTGGGCCTAGAATGATGTCTGCCAAATTTTGTGAAAATCGGTTAAGATTTAGATATAGCTCCCATATATAGTTTCGTCCGATTTCATGTAAATTGTGCACCAAAGTCCCTATATATCTTTCGATTTGCACGAAATTTGTCATAACGTACTGAATTGGGCCTAGAGTAATGTCTGCCAAGTTTCGTGAAAATCGGTCCAGATTTAGATATAGCTCCCGTATATAGTTTCGTCCGATTTCATGTAAATTGTGCACCAAAGTCTCTATATATCTTTCGATTTGCACGAAATTTGGCATATCGTACTGAATTGAGCCTAGAGTGATGTCTGCCAAGTTTCGTGAAATCGGTCCAGATGTAGATATAGCTCCCATATATAGTTTCGTCCGATTTCATGTAAATTGTGCACCAAAGTCCCTATATATCTTTCGATTTGCACGAAATTTGTCATAACGTACTGAATTGGGCCTAGAGTGATGTCTGCCAAGTTTCGTGAAAATCGGTCCAGATTTAGATATAG
Organism: Musca vetustissima; assembly: GCF_032173495.1. Taxonomy (NCBI): domain Eukaryota; kingdom Metazoa; phylum Arthropoda; class Insecta; order Diptera; family Muscidae; genus Musca; species Musca vetustissima. The sequence goes on from NW_026886030.1 coordinate 4,114, forward strand.
CTCCCGTATATAGTTTCGTCCGATTTCATGTAAATTGTGCACCAAAGTCCCTATATATCTTCCGATTTGCACGAAATTTGGCATATCGTACTGAATTGAGCCTAGAGTGATGTCTGCCAAGTTTCGTGAAATCGGTCCAGATGTAGATATAGCTCCCATATATAGTTTCGTCCGATTTCATGTAAATGGTGCACCAAAGTCCCTATATATCTTTTTATATGCACGAAATTTGACATAACGTACTGAATTGAGCCTAGAATGATTTCTGCCAAGTTTCGAGAAAATTTGTTAGATTTAGATATAGCTCCCATATATAGTTTCGTCCGATTTCATGTAAATGGTGCACCAAAGTCCCATATATCTTTCGATTTGCACGAAATTTGGCGTAACATACTGAATTGATGCTGGAAGGATGTGTGCTGAGTTTCGTGAAAATCGATTCAGATTTTGATATATATATTTTCGTCCGATTTAATCTAAATAATATACCAAGTTCTTACGTTGCATAGCGTTTTGAATTTAATTCAGAATAATGTGTGCCAATTTTAGTGAAAATCGGTTGAGATTTAGATGTAGCTCCCTTATATTATAGACTGATTTTAAGTAATTGACGCACCAAGGAACCAATATATGGCTGATAAGAACAAAGCGTACTGAAATCAGTATAGCCTAACCTGTGACAACTTTCGTTGAAATCGGTTCATATTTGGATATAGCATACATATATAAGTAAATTGAGTATATAATAACGTAGTTGGGTTTTCTAGAAGTACAGACCTAGTCAACGGATGACCTTTAGATATTTGTTTGAAGTCGATTTACATACTTTGGTTCCATTGTAACAAACGAATGACATGTTTATGGATAGATCTAGGTCGTTTCACATGTAGATAAATATCACATATTTTATTTCATACAATTTCATGATAATAGTCCTGTTTAATATACTCATAGTGGTGAAGGGTATCATATAGTCGGCCCCGTCCGACTTTACTACTTTCCTTACTGGGTTTTCAATTGTTTTTTACTGAAATTGGCATTTCTGGGAGTGTACGTACTCTTCATCACTGGCATCACCATAACTCAAATGTACTTGTAACTAGAATTAAGGGAACCAGATTTAAATTTTAGTGAAAAAGTTGTTAAAAATAAAAAAAAATAAATTAAACACATATAAACAAGTAAATTCAACAGTTGACGGGAGTACACCACTTTAGATTACTGTTTTAATATAAAAATCCTCTTATTTTTTAATATATTCCTTATGAGTGTTCTCAAGATGCCTCTTCTATCCAAATATTTTTTATGTATGAAAAAAATCGCAACCGCAAAACTTTGTTTACTTCTTAAGATGTTGCGTGCTCTCGGTGTATGTGTGTATGTTTTTTCGTCCCATTTCAAGGACATGCAACAGTGTCACTGCAGTGAGTGTTGATGCCTGTCTACATGTGGCGTTTGCCTTGTTTACTCATTCTCTCACTCTCTGACGTGTAAAAGTATTTATCATCACCCAATGCTGCCGAGATGCATTGCATATAGTTAGTTGTTTGCTTGGAAGGCTTCGAACCGCACAAATCTACATATAAGAGAGCGAGTGCTAGGATATGCTTACATTCTTGTACGGTGTAGTGTAATGACATTCATTTGTTTGTTTTGTAAACATACTTCATATCCTTGTAACTGTTGTCACTAAGTCTACTACTACTAGACTCACAGACTCATTTGACATTACTATGGAGACAAGTGAAAATTAGAAATGACAAGTCATCTGTTGAGTCAACACTGACGACAGATACTCTGGGTTATCAACAAGGTCGCTTGTTAAGACCTCAGTCTTACAGTAGTTACTCGCTGTAAATGGGGAAGTTAAATTGCCTGTAGGCTACTCGACTACAAGATTTTTAAAATCAAAGGCTTTACAAATCGAAAATGATTTTTCATGATATACAATGAAATCAATAGCGGTGCACCATTGGTTTTGTTATTGTAATCCACACAGTATTATAGTATGAAATAAGCAAAGACTAAGAATGACTGTCTAGCGGATTTATGCACGTCCTTTCACTCATATGTATTTTAGTGAAATGATTTGTACGATAACATTTCGTAGCACATATTATTCAAATTGTCATTCCTCTTTGGTTGGAAAATATGTAGAATTGAGCTGGAACCTTTAAATTTTCTTGTTTCATACACCAAAAATCTCAATATGAAAATTCGATTGAAAACTGCGCACAAGATCATGTAAATACATAAAATGAAGGCTTTGCATGGGGCTATCCTAAAAATGGACCCATGTTGTCATAAAATCTAGTTTGGGTGAAAAATAAGTTTAGTAACAATGAAATGCCAATGAAAATTGGTCGGCTACTAACTATTGCGCAAAAAAAACCAGTAAGGAAAGTAGTAAAGTCGGACGGGGCCGACTATATGATACCCTTCACCACTATGGGTATATTAAAGAGGACAATTAACATGAAATTGGATGAACTAAAATATGTGATATTTATCTAAATGGGAATCAACTTAGATCAATCTATAAGCATGTCATTTGTTTGTTACAATGGGACAAATGTTGGGCCGTTGGGCTATGTCTGCACTTCTAGAAAATGCAACTACGTTATTCTATGCTTAATTTTGTACGTTGTGCAAAATTTCATGTCAATCTGACAAACACCATTTGCACTGTTTACATAAAATCTGACTAAAATATATGTGGATTTCAACGAAACTTGTCACAGGTTGTGCTAATTTCAGTACGTTTTGTTCCTATCAACCATATATTGGTTCCTTGGTGCGTCCATTACTTAAAATCAATCGATCTATGTCACATTAGAACTTTGGTACATTATTTACATTAAATCTGACGGAAATATATACATCTTAATCTGAACCGATTTTCAAGAAACTCAGCACACATCATTCCAGGCTCAATCCAGTATGCTATATCAAATTTCGTGTAAATCGAAAGATTTATAGGGACTTTGGTGAATCTTTAACATAAAATCGGACGAAACTATATATGGAAGCTATATCTAATTCTGGACCGATTTTCACAAAACTTCGCATAAAGCACTCTAGGCTCAATTAAGTACGTTATGCCACATTTCGTGCAAATCGAAAGATATATAGGGACTTTGGTGCATCATTTACATAAAATCGGACAAAACTATATATGGGAGCTATATCTAAATCTATACCGATTTCCTAGAAACTTGGCAGACATCTTTCTAGGCTCAATTCAGTACGTTGTGTCAAATTTCGTGCAAATCGAGAGATATATAGGGACTTTGGTGCACCATTTACATAACATCGGACAAAACTATATATGGGAGCTATATCTAAATCTGGACCGATTTTCACGAAACTTGGCAGACATCACTCTAGGCTAAATTCAGTACGTTATGCCAAATTTCCTACAAATCGAAAGATATATAGGGACTTTGGTGCACCATTTACATGAAATCGGACAAAACTATATATGGGAGCTATATCTAAATCTATACCGATTTCCTAGAAACTTGGCAGACATCTTTCTAGGCTCAATTCAGTACGTTGTGTCAAATTTCGTGCAAATCGAGAGATATATAGGGACTTTGGTGCACCATTTACATAACATCGGACAAAACTATATATGGGAGCTATATCTAAATCTGGACCGATTTTCACGAAACTTGGCAGACATCACTCTAGGCTAAATACAGTACGTTATACCAAATTTCGTGAAAATCGAAACATATATAGGGACGTTGGTGCACCATTTACATTAAATCGGACGAAACTATATATGGGAGCTATATCTAAATCTGAACCGATTTTCTCGAAACTTGGAACCCATCATTCTGGACCTAATTCAGTACTCTGTGCCAAATTTAATGCAAATCGAAAGATATAGAGGGACTTTGGTGCCCCATTTACTTTAAATCGTTCGAAATTATATATGGGAGCTATCTCTAAATCTGAACCGGTTTTCCCCAATTTCCTTGGGCCAAATAAGTGACTTGTGCCAAATTTCATTCAAATCGATTTATAAATGCGACCTGTACTTTGTTTACAATTTAACATCTACAGACAGACGGACATGCATAAATCGACTCAGAAAGTGATTCTATGCATATTCTCAAAAGGAACCCTCTGTCTATCTCGTTTCCTTTTGCCTGTTACAAACATATGCACAAAGACATAATACCCTGTACCACAGTGTGGTGAAGAGTATAAAACAGCAAGGAAAGTAGTAACGTCGGACGGGGCCGACTATATGATACCCTACACCACTATGGGCATATTAAACAGATGCATCCTAACAGACGTCGCATTTTTGAAGGACCATTAACATGAAATTTTATGATCTAAAATATGTGACCTTTATCTAAATGTGAACCGACTCGAATTAATTTATAAACATGTCATTCGTTTGTTACAATAGGACAAAATTATATAAATCGATTTAAAGCAAATATCTATCGGACACCCGTTGAATATAATATTTGGAACCCAATTAACACGAAGACGATGGGGAATATATATGGACTAAGCTTGGGCCATTGGTGCACGATTTATTTAAAATCGGACGAAACTATATATGGGGACTATATCTAAATCTGATCCGATTTTCACGGAACTCAAAACACATTATTATTGACTTAATTCAGTACGCCACGCTAAATTCCGTGCAAATCGAAAGATATATAGGGTCTTTAGTGCAGAAATTTGTCAAAATTGGACGAAACTATATGTGGGAGATATATGTAAATCTGAACCGATTTTCACGAAACTTACCACACATTATTATTGACTTATATCAGTACGATGTGTCAAATCTCCTGCAAATCGATCGATACAAAGGGACTTTGGTACACCATTTACATCAAATCGGGCGAAAACATATATGGGAGCTATATCTAAATCTGAACCGATTTTTCTCAGTTTCATTAGTATTCGTCCTTGGGCAAATAAATGAGCTGTAACGAATTTCATCCAATTCTGATCATAAATGCGACCTGTACTTTGTTTACAATTAAACATCAACAGACGGAGAGGCGGACGGACGGACATGCATAAATCGAGTCAGAAAGTGATTCTATTCATATTCTCAAAAGAAACCATGTGTTTTTCTCGGACGAAACTATACATGGGACCTACATCTATATCGGAACCGATTGAACTTTCCACACAGTAGGTTATATTAACTCCAGTTCGTTGTGCAAAATTTTTTGTGAATTGGTCATATTTTGGGGCTTTGGTGCACCATTTACTGAAAATCGGACGAAACTACATATGGGAGCTATATCTAAAGCTTATCCGATTTTTTCCGAAATATGGGTCTACCTCACTTCCTTTTGCCTGTCACAAACATATGTACAAAGACATAATAGCCTCTACCATAGTGTGATGAAGGCTATAAACAGAAATAGAAAAGATTGACGGAGCCGGGGAATCGGTCATATTTTGGGGCTTTGGTGCGCCATTTACTGAAAATCGGACGAAACTTTTTCCGAATTTAAATAGGGTTCGTCCCTGGGCCAAATAAATGAGCTAGGACAGATTTCATTAAATTTGGATTATAAATCCGATCTGTACTTTGTTTACAATTTAACACCAACCGACGTACAGACGGATATGCATAAATCGACTCAGAAGTTGATTCTATGCATATTATCGAAAGGAACCATGGGTCTATCTCTTTTCCTTTTACCTTTTACATATGCACAAAGACATAATATTCTGTACCAAAGTGAGGGAAGGGTATAGCAATTCCTCCCATAGCCATTAATAATAAAATATATGTTAAATACAACTGTTATTCTTTCGTCATATTACTACCGTGTATATGCAAATATCTATGATTTAAAAATAATAAACATTCACATTCAAATGTTAATGGTTCACTACACATGTCATTGAAATAACCTCGCATATTTGTTCCAATTTATATTTCAAATTGATAGCTGACCGAATGGAATTGAAATCGATTCTAATATAATATGCATTGATTGCAAATAGCAAATTATAGAAAATTTACATACCGAAAATATGTGAAGCTCAAATCACTGTAACCACTGCACTATGAAAACAAACATACAGACGTGCATACATACAAAGAAATAATCGCACAGAGATATTATGAACTTCATAGCTAGTGTCGTGCTGCTGTATTACAAAACTTTAGAGTTTTATTGAAGTTTGGCGTTGCTGTCAAAGATACCACCAACAACGCGGTTTTTGCTAATGTGCGGTATCACTGAAACATGACAGCAACAAATGGCAAAATGTAGTTTTGCTTTTATACCCTTCACCACACTGTTATGACTTTGTGCATATGTTTGTGTCAGGCAAAAGGAAACGAGATAAGCCCATAGTTACATTTGAGAATATGTATAGAATCACTTTCTGAGTCGATTTATGCATGTCCGTCCGTCTGTCCATCCGTCTGTTGGTGTTAATTGTAAACAAAATACAGGTCGCCTTTATTATCCGAATTGAATGAAATTTGGCACAGCTCATTTGTTTGGTCGGTTCAGATTCGCTTCAGATTTAGATATAGCTCCCATATATATTTTCGCCTGAATGGTGCACCAAAGTCCCTATATATCTTTCGAATTGCTCGGAATTTTGCATAACGTACTGAAATGAGCCTAAAGTGATGTGTGCCAAGTTTCGTGAAAATCGGTCCAGATTTAGATATAGCTCCCATATATAGTTTCGTCCGATTTTAGGTAAATGGTGCCCCAAAGTCCCTATATTTCTTTCGATTTGCACGAAATTTTGCATAACGTACTGAATTGAGCCTAGAATTGTGTCTGCCAAGTTTCGTGAAAATCAGTCCAGATTTTAATATAGCTTCTATATATATTTTCGTCCCATTTAATGTAAAAGATGCACCAAAGTCCCTTTATATCTTTCGATTTGCACAAAGTTTGGCATAGTGTACTTAATTGAGCCTGGAATGATGTCTGAAAATTTCGTGAAAATCGGTTGAGATATAGATATATATCCTATATATATTTTCGTCCGATTTAATGTAAAAGGTGCACCAAAGTCCCTATATATCTTTCGATTTGCACGAAATTTGCCAAAGCGTACTGAATTGAGTCTTGAATTATGTGCGCTGAGGTTCGTGAAAATCCGTTTTAATGAACCAAAGCTCTAACATTGCATAGCGTACTGCATTTAGATATAGCTCCCTTATAAATTATCGATTGATGTTAAGTAATTGACGCACCAAGGAACTAATATATGGCTGATAGAAACAAAAAGTACTGCAGTTAGTATAACTTAACCTCAGACAAATTTCGTTGAAATTGATTCATATTTGGATATAGCTTCCATATTTAAGTAAATGGATTTTAAATAAATGGTGCATCAAACTCCTTATGTTTGTCAGATTGACATGACAAAGTTGCATTTTCTAGAAGTACAGACATAGCCCAACGGATGTCCTATTAATATTTGTTTGAAGTCGATTTACATACTTTTGCATCACTGTAACAAACGATGATATGTTTATGGATTGATCTAAGTCGATTCACATTTAGATAAATATAACATATTTTAGTTCACCCAATTTCATGTTAATAGTCCTGTTTAATATACCAATAGTGGTGAAGTGTATCATATAGTCGGCCCGTCCGACTTTACTACTTTCCTTACTGGTTTATTTTAGTTGTAGCAATGTCACCATAACATGTCCCAGAAGAAAACCACAAACTCCTCATGGGAGGGAAATATCTTTTTAAATGAGATTCGAAAGAATCGAAATATATATGTTCATTTGAAATTCATAATTTTTCTGAACCATTTATTATTTTTTTTCGAAAATTTGGAGCACTGGGAAAATTTATATGACAAATTTAAAGAGTTCTGGACTAAATTTAATAAATTTTTTGATTTTTTGCAAAACTATGAAAATAGAGCTAATTCCGACAATTTATATTACCGTTATATAGGGGTTGTTTCTAAACGTGAATAGATATTAATAGGTAGATTTCCCATTCCATATAAATCCAAAATATTAAATTAATATCAATTCGTTTAAATACCGTGCCTGAAATGTTCAAAATATCGCAAAATATCGGGAGTCCCGTATTATGAGGACTATAACTAATGATTGACCATTGACATTCATTTTAATGAGAGCAAATTCCCCAGAAGTCTGTCATATTTCGTTCTGCATGTACAAAGGCGCAACCTGTACCATAGGGCGCTGCAGCATATAAAAATTATTTTTAATTCAACGCAGTTACCCTTCCTTCAGTGAAAGTCATTTGTATACCTTAATTAGGAATGCATTAAAAACATTACCACACAAACAACATTATCGGCTGTCAATTAATCTATTGTAGCCGGATATTGATTAAAACGTAAGACTATTTTTACATTTATCCATCTCCCGATGTCAATTCTCTCTATTAGAGGAACATAATATGCAACCTCTGCTTAACGTAATTTATGCAACTGTGTAGTTTGTAATCCAAACTGTTCACACACACACACAATCATCCATAACTCATACACATGATATTTCTCCGGCTCAAAAATTTTGTAACGAATCGGTGTTTCGTAAAATTTGCATTCCATCATTATTGAGTACTTTACATAAATTCCGACTACTTAATAAATCTGACATAGCAGCGAATCGATAATGGAATGTGCACATCACACCCATCATTTAACTCTATTTCGCAAAACCCAAATCGTCATCGCTGTTCACGGTCGAATCTGGCAAAATCTGTGAAATTGAAGAATGTCAGTCAATTACTTTTACATTGATATGCTGCGTAGTGGACACAGTGCTACCCGTAAACCGGAAACACGTACTTAATCAAGCGACACAAATACACATATACATGGACGGGCACATGTCAGACAGCAGGCAGAGGGCAAATCACAGTAAAATGCGACTTGTTTGTCGACAAATCATAAGTAGTTTCTAGTATGTGTTTATGTGGATATATATACGCGTAAATGTTTGTGTGTACGTAATGAAAGCCAAGAGCATCCATATTTTGGTGCATACATGCATTCATATATACATATGTACCCTGCAAGCAAAAACTATCGCGGAAGTGAAAAAGAAGTGACGCCTAGGCGATAGAAACAATCGCGGAAGATAGTCGCATTCTTATCGCGGAAGTCACCTCCTTCGGGAAGAAATGAACCACTTCCGCGTCACTTCCAAGAAGTAACGTCTCCGTAACTTCTTGGAAGACTCGCGGGAGTGACATCTTAGAAGTGACGCTGACGTGGTTCATTTCTTCCCGAAGGAGGTGACTTCCGCGATAAGAATGCGACTATCTTCCGCGACTGTTTCTATCGCCTTAACGTTACTTCGGCTTTACTTCCGCGTCACTTCTAGTAGGCATAATATTTTCAATATTATATTTTTTATTCACATAAACAACATATTTATTTTAATTATTAAAAATTTTAAAATTATTTTTTCACACACACATATATTCAAAACATTTTAAATACAAACTTTTAACAATCACAATATAAGTTTATGGTTTTTTTGTTTACACTTTTTTAATTATATATACCACACTTTGAAAATACTACATTAACTGAGTTCATTTATATGTTTTCTTCTCTAACTGTTTTTACAAGCAGATGAGAGACAATTTTGAAAGAGAGCAAATTGTCTTTGTAGTATTTGATCAATCTTCCTTTGTCTTCCTAGGCGTCACTCAGAAGTAACTTCACGGCGATATAAAGTAGACAGCAATACTATTGTTTTTGTAAATATACAAACTGTCGCCATTTCTCAGAAAAGAAGTGACGCGGAAGTGACTTATTAGGCGAGGGAGTGAGAAACTCACTTCCAAATGCTTGCAGGGTATGTATGGGTTTGGGTCACCGATGAACGCATAGATGACTTGTTGTAATCGATGAGAGCACCAGCTGACCAAATGCAAGTAAGTGATTGTGTAATTTTGTTTGGCTCACAAAATGGTAGCATTTTTGATAGTGAATATTTGAAATTACTTTTTTTAAATTTTAACATTAATTAAAAAAAATAAGAGGGTATATTTGTGAAAAAGCAAAACTAAAGAAATCAATATTATGTTTAATGTAATTGAACTAATTATCGACTAAATCTATAATAAGATCATTCGAAATTTAATATGAACACACATACTCTTACTTAGCTGGCTTGTTACAGAACGGTTGTTCCATAAGCCGAGCTTAAATCCACCAATTTGGAAGAACACGTTCCAAGATGTTGTTTTCTACTTGGTCTTTCCATCTAATTCGTGGCCTTCCCCTTCTACGGGAACCATCAATAGGCTAGTTTTTATATGCCTTTTGAGCTGGGGCATTCTCGTTGATCCGCATGGCCTAGGCACCGTAGTCGCTGCAGCTCAATACGACTGACTATGTCGATGTCCGCGTATAAATTGAAGAGCTCGACGCCGATATTCACCGTCGACGCAGATCGGCCCGTAGATCTTTCGGATAATTCTTTTCTCAAATACCCCAAGAGCTGCCTCATCTGCTTGCGCAAGTACCCATACTTCTGATCCATATAATAGCACGGGTAGTATCAGCGTCTTGTAAAGTTTGAGTTTGGTCTGACTGGAAGTGGCCTTGTTTCTAAACTGCTTACTTAGACTATAGTAGCATCTGTTGGCCATCACAATCCTTCTCCGAATTTCAAAACTGATGTCATTCGTTTTATTTATTTCGGTACCAAGGTATATAAAGTCTTTAACTACCTCGAAGCTGTAGTTCTCAAGTTCCACAGTTGGTCCGAGTCTACAGGACGTCTTGCGCGTTGATACCATCAGCTTGGTCTTCTCGCCGTTTACTGCCAGACTCACTTTGGCAGACTCCTTTCCAATTTGTTCAAAGGTGGCTGTTACCGCTCGCAATGTTTGACCCATTATATCGATGTCATCGGCGTAAGCGAGTAACATGTGTTGTTTCTATTCACCTTTGCGTCTCGTATGACCTTTTCTAGCAGTATGTTAAACAGGTAACACGACAGACTATCACCTTGTCCGAATCTTCGTTCTGTATTGAAGGGCTCCGATAGGTTCTTTCCTACTTTAACTGCTGACCTTGTGCCACTTAAAGTTATCCTGCATAGCCGTATTAATTTTGCAGAAATGCCGAACGCAGACATTTAAACACCTCTGAACGGGTACGGCTGTCGAATGCGGCTTTATAGTCGACAAATAGGTGGTATGTGTCGATGTGTTTTTCGTGGATCTTTTCCAGGATTTGGCGCAGAGTGAAAATCTGGTCAATGGTGGATTAGCCAGGTCTGAAGCTGCATTGGTATGGTCCGATGATGCCATTGACCATTGGCTGCAATCGTTCACACAGCACACTGGATAGCACTTTATATGCGATGGGAAGGAGACTTATTCCTCTATAGTTGGCACATATCATCTTTTCTCCTTTTTATACCCTTTACCACACTGTGGTACAGGGTATTATGTCTTTGTGCATATGTTTGTAACAGGCAAAAATAATCGAGATAGACCCATGGCTCCTTTTGAGAATATGCATAGAATCACTTTCTAAGTCGATTTATGCATGTCCGTCCGTCCGTCCGTCTGTCTGTCTGTCCATGTTAAATTGTAAACAAAGTACAGGTCGCATTTATGATCCGAATTGGATGAAATTTGGCATAGGTCACTTATTCGGCCAAACGACGAACCCTATTGAAATTGGGAAAAATCGGTTCAGATTTAGATATAGCTCCCATATATATATATAACCGATTTAATGTAAACGGTCCCTATATATCTTTCGATTTGCACGAAATTTGGTACAGCCTAATCATTTAGGCCTATAATGATGTCTGCCAATTTTCGTGAAAATCGGTCCAGATTTAGATATAGCTCCCATATATAGTTTCGTCCGATTTCTTGTAAATGGTGCCCCAAAGTCCCTATATATCTTTTGATTTGCACGAAATTTGGCATAACGTACTGAATTGAGCCTAGAGTGATGTCTGCCAAGTTTCGAGAAAATCGGTCCAGATTTAGATATAGCCCCCATATATAGCTTCGTCCGATTACATGTAAATGGTGCACCAAAGTCCCTATATATCCTTCGATTTGCACGAAATTTGGCATAATGTACTTAATTGGGCCCAGAATGATGTCTGCGAAGTTTCGAGAAAATCGGTTCAGATTTAGATATAGCTCCCATATATAGTTTCGTCCGATTTCATATAAATAGTGCCCCAAAGTCCCTATATATCGTTTGATTTGCACGAAATTTGGCATAACGTACTGAATTAAGCCTAGAGTGATGTCTGCCAAGTTTCGAGAAAATCTGTCCAGATTTAGATATAGCTCCCATATATAGTTTCGTCCGATTTCATGTAAATGGTGCCCTAAAGTCCCTATATATCTTTCGATTTGCACGAAATTTGGCATAACGTACTGAAATGAGCCTAGAATGATGTCTGCCAAGTTTCGAGAAAATCGGTCCAGATTTAGATATAGCTCCCATATATAGTTTCGTCCGATTACATGTAAATGGTGCACCAAAGTCCCTATATATCCTTCGATTTGCACGAAATGTGGCATAACGTACTTAATTGAGCCCAGAATGATGTCTGCCAAGTTTCATGAAAATCGGTCCTGATTTAGATATATCTTCCTTATATAGTTTCGTCCGATTTCATGTAAATGGTGCCCCAAAGTCCCTATATATCTTTTGATTTGCACGAAATTTGGTACAGCCTAATCATTTAGGCCTAGAATGATGTCTGCCAAGTTTCGTGAAAATAGGTCAAGGTTTACATATAGCTCCCATATATAGTTTCGTCCGATTTCATGTAAATGGTGCACCAAAGTCCCTCCCTATATCCTTCGATTTGCACGAAATTTGGCATAACGTACTGAATTGAGTCTAGAATGATGTCTGCCAAGTTTCGTGAAAATAGGTCAAGATTTACATATATAGTTTCGTCCGATTTCATGTAAATGGTGCACCAAAGTCCCTATATATCCTTCGATTTGCACGAAATTTTGCATAACGTACTGAATTGAGCCTAGAGTGATGTCTGCCAAGTTTCGAGAAAATCAGTCCAGATTTCTATATAGCTCCCACATATAGTTTCGTCCTATTTCATGTAAATGTTGCACCAAAGTCCCTATATATCTTTCGTTTTGCACAAAATTTGGCATAACGTACTGAATTGAGCATAGAGTGATGTCTGCGTTGTTTCGTGAAAATCGGTCCAGATTTAGATATAGCTCCTTTTTATTATAGATTGATTTTAAGTAATTGACGCACCAAGAACCAATAGGAACAAAACGTTCTGAAATTAGTATAACCTATCCTGTCACAAGTTTGTTTGAAATCGCTTAATATTTGGATAGAGCTTCCATATATATTTTCGCCCGATTTCAAGTAAATTGGGCATCAAACTCCTCATGTTAGTCAGTTTGACATCAAATTTTGCACAACGTACAAAATTGAGCATAGAATTATGTAGTTGCGTTTTCTAGAAGTACAGACATAGCCCAACGGATGACCCATTTATATTTGTTTGAAGTCGATTTACATACTTTATGGATAGATCTACGTAGATTCACATTTAGATAAATATCACATATTTTATTTCATCCAATTTCATGCTAATAGTCCTGTTTAATATACCCATAGTGGTGAAGGGTATCATATAGTCGGCCCCGTCCGACTTTACTACTTTCCTTACTGGTTTGTATTATGAACACATGTCATCTTAAAAATAACCTGCATTAACCACAAACAAAAACAATATAATACTTTTTCTTCATGAACTTTGAACTTGGCTCATGGTAAATTTGTCCTTGCGGGATCTAAATATACACCCATAGAAATAATGGCAATATCTGTGTAAAAAATTATCACAAAATGAGTGCAGCAACACCGAATTGTAAACAAAGTACAGGTCGCATTTATTATTCGAATTGGATGACATTTGGCACAGCTCATTCATTTGGTCCAAGGACGAACCCTATTGAAATTGGGAAAAATCGGTTCAGAATTAGATATAGCTCCCATATATATGTTCGTCCAATTTAAGGTAAATGGTGCACCAAAGTCCCTAAATAACTTTCGATTTGCACGAAATTTGGCATAACGTACTGAATTAACCCTAGACTGATGTCTGCCAAGTTTCGAGAAAATCGGTCCAGAGTTAGATATAGCTCACATATTTAGTTTCGTCCGATTTAAGGTAAATGGTGAACTAAAGACCCTATATATCTGTCGATTTGCACCAAATTTTGCACAGCGTACTGAATTAGGCCTAGACTGATGTGTGCCAAGTTTCTTAAAAATCGGTTCAGATTTAAATATAGCTCCCATATTTGTATTTAAGGTAAATGGTGCACCAAGATTCTTAAATATCTATCGCTTTGCACGAAATTTGACATAACGTACTGAATTGATCCTAGAGTGATGTCTGCCAAGTTTCGACAAAATCGGTCCAGATTTAGATATAGCTCCCATATATAGTTTCTTCCGATTTAAGGTAAATGGTGCACTAAAGACCCTATATATCTGTCGATTTGCACGAAATTGGGTACAACGTACTGACTTGAGCCTAGAATGTTTTCTGCCAAGATTTGTGAAAATCGGTCCAAATTTAGATATAGCTCCCATATATAGTTTAGTCCGATTTAATGTAAATGGTGCACCAAAGTCCCTATATATCCTTCGATTTGCACCAAATTTACCATAACATACTGAATTGAGTCTAAAGTTATGTCTGCCAAGTTTAGTGAAAATCGGTCCAAATTTAGACATAGCTCCCATATATAGTTTCGTCCGATTTCATACAAATGGGGCACCAAAGTCCCTATTTATCTTTCGATTTGCACGAATTTTGGCTTATCATACTGAATTGACCGTAGAATGATGTCTGCCAAGTTTCGTAAGAAGCGGTCTAGATTTAGATATTGCTCCCATATATAGTTTCATCCGATTTCATGTATGAGTGTCTGTCTGGTATCATAGTTCCACATGCTGTGACTATTCTTTTTTGAGGCATTCAGTCCGACTCAAAACTACGGGTCGAGAGTCCGATTGTAATCTGTACTATATTTTGGTACAGCCAATTGCATCCGTTGTCGATTTACTCATACATGGCATCATGTCTTATTTATTCCTTAGCACGTGTGTTTAAGCAAGAATTGTTATTTAAAATAGTCAAATAGTTAGCCTTTGATTTGAAAGGACATAGCCGTTGAAATCTGTTCACTCCTCTTTATTACATCCTTGTAATAGTATGAGACTGACAGATTTCAACGGCCTTTTGTTTACATTTTTGAGTTTGCGCCACCTTCAGGCATCTTTGTGTTATTATTACCTGTTACTTTTCGTTGTTACCTTCTGGCTACACAGTCATATTGTTGGAAACACATAGGCTTTATTGTAAGCCACCGCACATATCGTTGTGTTTAAAGCTAGTATTGTTTACCAATAAATATCGACATTGGTCGAAAGCTTTACTAATAAAACTATTGTGTTTTATTTCTACTTTATTTTACGGCTCCTGATTACTATCGTGAACTGGATTTTCTAGGAGAGCTTCTCACTATACCTGGCACCACCCAAGTCCCAATAGTGCGGACTTAACAACGTGTCTGACCCAGGCAATGATAGTCTGGCCAACTCAAGAGGTCTCTAAGGTTGGAAAAGTGTTTCAGTGTGGGCTTTTTTGAAAGCTTCCTCGATATCAATGAATACGGCTAAAGTAAAAAATGTTCTTCTCGAAGGTGCATTTAATGTGGAGTACCACATTAAATGTGGTACTCCACATTACGATTTACTTATCTTTGTTTTTTTTTTTTTTTTTTTTTTTGATATGGCATTTATGGTTCTAAAACCCAAAACTAATTCAATTGACATCCAAAATCTTATCTATGCAGAAAATTGAAATTTTAAGTTTTTATTGTAACTGGCTGACTGACATTTAACACGTTTTCCACATTACAAACCAGATATTCTTTGCAGAAGAATAACTGATATTATGGGTTGAGTAAAACACTTAAAATTGATAAACTGAATAACATGAGTTTAATTTTTTGTATGCAAGTTCGTTGCCAGAATGGTTTATTCTATTAAATGTTAATGTTTATAAATCTCTTATCGAAAAAAATATATTCTCTACTTGTTTGTCAATAAAGCACCACATAAATTCTATTTCCAAAGCAATACTCAAACGCTATTGCTTACAATCAGAAAACAAATTCATACTCACTAACGCTTCATTCCCGAATATCGGAGATAGATTCAGATTTGGCAAAACATTTGTTTACTTCACACATGCATCATTCATTCTGTTCTGCCAGCGTTCCACGTTCCAGTAGCAGCAGCAGTCTGGTACTGTTTCTGGTGACGACGATGATCTGCATACACTTCATCATTATCCATGGCATTGCCACCATCATCCGCATCATCATGAGATACATTTGCATATGAACAGGGTTTATAGTTAACCATAAGCGTCACGTACTTATCAACGATGCAGTCTAGTCTTCTCCAACAAAAACCGACATGATTTATAACATTTCATTGGAGTGCGTGCATATATGAATGTGTGTGTGTGTTTGCAGCCTGCACCCTGCATCAGTAGAAATTGCGAGTACGACCCTTTAGCATATTTAATTTATATGCAAACAAAAAATCTTATCGAAAACCCAAAATGACAATCACTTGTATTAGTGGTGGAGGGCTATTCAAGAGAGAAATAAAATATAAGCAAGCTCATTTGTATTAAGGTGGCTCTTAATCAATATCATCGACCGAAATAAAAGTGGGCTACCACTTTTTCTGGTAGCCCATATATAACGGTACCCTCCAATTTACCAATTTGGGGTATTGTTAAGTGCGTTTTCGCTAAAATTTTGTACAATGGTTCTTATTGTGTACCAAATTTCGTCACTAAAAATTATAAATATAGGCCCATTTTTCGGGTAGCCCTATATAAAACACCCTCAATTTGCGATATTTTAAGGATCTTGAGCGCGTTTTTGTAGTCGCATATATGGTAACAAATCTCTTCCAATATAACACTCTTCTTATATTAAAATAGTTAGCTGATTAGCTCCGTGGGTAGGGGTTGTCCCAATATAGGCGTATCGTACCATAGTATAGGGGGTAGTCGATACTCGAAAAATTTAGTTTTACCCTACAAATTATGGATTTAGCCATCGGTTGTAATCATTCCGCTCTTAGTATTTTTAAATGGGGCACCAAACTCCCAACATTTCAGGGATCCAAAAAAGATGTTGAGCCTAAGTCCAGTTATTTCTGTAAAATTTTGTTGATATCAGTTAAGACAACCCTTCTATTTCACTGATTTAAACAGAAATTTGCACAGCGCACTGAAATGTTTCCATATTGATGTATGCGAAAGCAGTTTAAATTTAGATATAGGTCCAACAGAAATTTTTGTCCGATTTTATCTAAGTGGTCACCAAACTCTGAAGGTTTGTCTTATTGAGACAAAATCTTCATAGCGTACTGAATAAAGACCAGTTTACGTTTTTTTTAAGTTGCGAAGTTTTTTTTTAACCGTTTCAGATTTAGATAACTCCCATAGTTGTATAAATCGGTTTAGATTTAGACATATCTCCCATATATATTTTCGTCGGATGAAATGTAAAAGGTGCACTACATCTGTTCGATATACACGAGATTAAATTGTGGACAGCGCACTGTGTTGCAGCATACCAAATGGTATATGCCAGAGTCCAGATTTACATATAGCTCAAGAGATTTACATCCTATTGACATGCAATCTATCATAGAATTCAGAATGGTACCTGTATGGGTTTTTAATTGGTTCAAATATCTGTGTAGATCACACTCTAAAAATTATATATCAGTTCTATCTGCTGGATATTGCATACATTAGCATGTATTGTATGTATCCAAAGTGGTGAAGGGTATCATATAGTCGGCCCGACCGACTTTTTAGCTTTCCTTACTAATTCCTTTTGTGTTCGCATACTAGTCAGTTGACTTTAACGGAAAGTTCCCGCACCCTTGGATGTGCAGTTGTCGTACAACGGAGCTCATCACGCTATTTGATATTTGGTATACTTCGGATATTTGTAGTAAGACCAGCAGTAGTGATGATTTCATTGAATTTTTTCTCAGCTACCTGAGGATCTGAGGGAATGTACAGCTCTCTGAAACGGTGACTTGTAAACTCTCTGAAACCAGGCCAATCAGCTCTCCCATGGTTCAGGAAAGTACGGCGTTTAAAGACGTTCAGGTGGACTGTTGACGAAGACGATAATAGGAAGTTGTTTTGAGCCAAGTGAAATGATTGTGGCAATCTCCTCGTAGGGTAGTAATGATAGGTAGGGTAGTAATGATTTTATTGAATTTTTTCGCAGCTACCTGAGGATCTGAGGAAATGTACAGCTCTCTGAAACAGTGACTTGTAAACTCTCTGAAATCAGGCCAATCAGCTCTCCCATGGTTCAGGAAAGTAGGGCGTTTAAAGACTTTCAGGTGGACTGTTGACGGAGGCGATGATAGGAAGTTGGTCTGAAATGATTGTGGCAATCTCCTCGTAGGGTCATCATCATTAGCGTGCAATATTTTATCAATTTGTTCAATCGGCGCTGTACCCCTCTGGTCATTTCCTAGGACGAAATGCCACAACTCATGGTGGACATTGAAATCCCCTAGTACCAGGCCGTTATTACCTTCTAAATGCGGATTTATATATAAACATTTAGCACCTCTACCTCGGCAGTTCCACACTTGGCTGATATCCCCATATATTCAATGTATGGGTCAATAGAGTGTAGCTTAAGCGTGATAGGTCTGTTCTGGTACGATGCTACGATGAATCGATTTATGCGTGTCCGTCTGTTGATGGTCAATTGTACACAATGTACAGGTTCCATTTTTTGACCCAAGGAAAAAATCGATTCAGATTTAGATATAGCACCCATATATTTTTTTCGTGCGATTTTATGTAAATGGTGCACCAAAATCCGTATATATTTCGATTTGCACGAAATTTGACATAGCGTACTAAATTAGATCCAGAATGATGTGAGCTAAATTTAGTGAAAATCGGTTCGAATTTAGATGAAGCTCCCATATATATTTGCGTATAATTTTCTGTAAATGGTGCACCGAAGCTCGTATATATCTTTCGGTTTTCACGAAATTTTGTACAGCATACTGGATTATGACTACCATTATGTGTATGTATTAAGTTTCGTGAAAATCGGTTCAGATTCAGATATAGCTCTCATATATACAGATAAAGATCACGTATTCAAGTTCGTTCAATTTCATGTCAATGTTCCTTTGAAGAGGGACGTCTGTTAGGATACATATGGGCACTTCCACAGTCAATTACACGACTTTCAGAGGCAAAATTTTAAATGAATGAAAAACAATTACATTTTTAATTTCTCCTAAATATTTTAGTAGAACTTCAGGAGTACTATTAGTGGTAAAAACAATTTGAGGGCCTTCGGTTTTTATCTTTCGAGATAAAAGCCAAAAAAGAGCGGTCACTCACGCGACTTCTAATATAGATGACTTTATACACCATTGCTAATAATGGGAAAAGTCTGCGAATTATGTGAGTATTTTGAACTTTTTATATTCTTTACCAACGACATAGCAAGAGGGGGGTATATCTACAAACTATGAACAAATCCAATATACGAGTAACTGTGAAGGAAGGAGTGAAGTTGTCTTTATTTATTCGAGGCTGTATATCGAGTACAATTTGTAATTATCAATTACAATTTTTACTAATAATTCAAATCGATCATTTCTTGACTGTCACAAACAAATGAATTAAGACACATGACTAATTGAAAAAAAAAACTTTGTCTAACAAAATATGCTTCCAAAATTTATTTGACAACTGGTAATAAACATGATCATGAGAACAATAAAAAATGCAGACATTTTACATCCTGCACCATTACACTCACATCCACTTCACTGTACATCTGTATGTATAGTAATACAGATGCATTGCAAAATATATTTTACGACAACAATCGAATAGTCATAAAGACAACATAAACATTGATAACATATGAATATGTATTGGGTGCTTACATACATTTATAGTTGTTGTTTATCTGCAGCAATAATAGCATCGGTACAAATATATCATTTTTATTGATATGTGCGGTTCTTGACTTTTGCTTCACCAAGAGGGGGATATAAAATGCAATACCTTGTTGAAATAGAAAACAATTACTTATTGTTTTTCATACAAAATTGTTCTTATTTATTTGAATATTAAGGGTAATTTGTAGCAGAGCTGTAAACTGGAACTAAAATCCAACTTACAACATTACAAACAATTCCAACGAAAAAACAATTAACATAGGAATTAAATTCCCAATCCAATTCTAACGAAGAAAACAATTAAAATTGGAATTTAATATCCAACCCTATGTACTAAATTCTGGCTAATTTTGGTTGAAATATTTGCAGAAAATCATAAACTTGGAACTTTACTACAATTTTTTTACTTGAGAAATGCAAAAATAGCGTATTGTGTGTAAAAGATTTAAATTTAAAGTTTTGGAAAGCTACTTATTTATTTAGAAATTTCCAAAAAAAAAAAAAAACAGTAAGGAAAGTAGTAAAGTCGGACGGGGCCGACTATATGATACCCTTCACCACTATAGGTATATTAAAGAGGACTATTAACATGAAATTGGATGAAATAAAATATGTGATATTTATCTAAATGTGAATCTACCTAGATCTATCCATAAAGTATATAAATCGACTTCAAACAAATCTAAATAGGTCATCCGTTGGGCTATGTCTGTACTTATACAAATCGCAACTACGTAATTCTATGCTCAATTTAGTAAGTTGTGCAAAATTTTGATGTCAATCTGATTATATATATGAAAGCTCTATCCAAATATTAAGCGATTTCAAACAAACTTGTTACAGGTTAGGTTATACTAATTTCAGAACGTTTTGTTCCTATCAGTCCACTGGTTCCTTGGTGCGTCAAATTCTATAATAAAAGGGAGCTATATCTAAATCTGGACCGATTTTCACGAAACAAGGCAGACATCACTCTAGGCTCAATTCAGTACGTTATGCCAAATTTCGAAAGATATATAGTGACTTTGGTGCACTATTTACATGAAATCGGACGAAATCGGACGATTGTCTCGAAACTTGGAAGGCACCACTCTAGGCTCAACTCAGTACGTTATGCCAAATTTCGTGCAAATCGAAAGACATATAGGGACTTTATGGCACCATTTAAATTTACTAAATCTGCACCGATTTTCTCGAAACTTGGCAGGCATCACTCTAGGCTTAATTCAGTACGATATTCCAAATTTCGTGCAAATCGAAAGATATAAAGGGACTTTGGGGGCACCATTTACATGAAATCGGACGAAACTATATATGGGAGGTATATCTAAATCTGAACCGATTTTCTCAAACCTTGGCAGACATCATTCTAGGCTCAATTCAGTACGTTATGCCAAATTTCGTGCAAATCGAATGATATATAGGGACTTTGGGGCACCATTTATATGAAATCGGACGAAACTATATATGGGAGCTATATCTAAATCTGGACAGATTTTCTCGAAACTTGGCAGACATCATTCTAGGCTCAATTCAGTGCGTTATGCCAAATTTTTTGCAAATCGAAGGATATATAGGAACCTTGGTGCACCATTTACAAGAAATCGGGCGAAACTATATATGGGAGCTATATCTAAATCTGAACCGACATTCTCGAAACTTGGCAGACATCACTCTAGGCTTGATTTAATACGTTATGCCAAATTTCGTGCAAATCGAAAGATATATAGGGACTTTGGGGCACCATTTACATGAAATCGGACGAAACGATTATGGGATTTATATCTAAATCTGAACCGATTTTCTCAAAACTTGGCAGACATCATTCTAGACGCAATTCAGTACGTTATGCCAAATTTCGTGCAAATCTAAAGACATAAAGGGACGTTGGGGCACCATTTACATGAAATCGGGCGAAACTATATATGGGAGCTATATCTAAATCTGAACCGATTTTTTCCAATTT
This sequence comes from Musca vetustissima, assembly GCF_032173495.1. Taxonomy (NCBI): domain Eukaryota; kingdom Metazoa; phylum Arthropoda; class Insecta; order Diptera; family Muscidae; genus Musca; species Musca vetustissima. The sequence continues at coordinate 26,156 of NW_026886030.1, forward strand.
CAATAGGGTTGGTCCTTGGGCCAAACAAATGAGCTGTGCCAAATTTCATCCAATTCGGATCATAAATGCGACCTGTACTTTGCTCACAAAAATACATGGACAGACAGACGGACGGACGGACATGCATAAATCGACTTAGAAAGTGATTCTATGCATATTCTCAAAAGGAACCATGTGTCTATCTCGTTTCCTTTTGCCTGTTACAAATATATACACAAAGGCATAATACCGATTTAAGGAAAAACGATGCACTCTTCGATTTACAATATCGTTTGCAAATGTTTGATGAAGGCGGCTAAGATTTTTTATAATTCTGTAAAAGGACTCTCGTTGAGCGTTAATGTAACTGGCTCCGTCAATAAAACGTTGACTATGTTGGACTGCAAAACGGCCTTGCTTCGCAATTTGTAGCGATTATTAATAAAGAAACGAGGATTTGGATATTTGTAAATACCAACTTTATTGCTACTTTGCATAACCTTATCAGATGGATACAATGTATCGTGTTTGAATGGAGATTGCTTAATGGGCGACTTCTTGTATTTCCTTCGCCCTTTTATACCCTTTTCTGGGTTCCCAAATGTGCTCATCGTTATCGATAATATTCTTAAAGATCGATAAGATTCTTAAATTATGTACAGGGTTGTAGTTACGTTTTAAATTCAAACAAGAGTTGCATTCATAAGCTTAAATTTGATTGAATAAATGAGGTTTACATCAATTCGTAGAAATGTTGATATGTTTACAAATAGCGGATTGCTTCAATTCCCATATATAAATTCGAACGATTTCATCTGAATGGAGCAACACTTTTGTTCAAGGGTTATGTCAACATAAATATTTTCGACCGATTCAATCTAAATTGTGCTCCAAATACCTACAAACTTGGTTCTCTAATATAGTGTGTTTTCACAATATCTCTCATATATGAGGGCGGTTCGGAAACTTCTTAACCATAGTTAGTTTTTCAAAAACACTTAGTCCAACGCTTTTCTAGCAATTCTATCCCTTGACTAAAATAGTTTTTCTCAAGATCTTCAAAATAGTGGTTTACAACTGTAATTGCATCTTCATTTGAGGTAAAACGCTTGCAAGCAAGAATTTAGAAGAATAAAGAGAATAAGGTGGATGGCCAAGCATTCGTTGATTTTAGTCATTGTTAAACCACTATTTTGCGCTGGTGCATTATGTTGATGAAATATTATTTTTTTTTATACCCTTCACCACTCTGTGGTACAGGGTATTATGTCTTTGTGCATATGTTTGTAACAGGCAAAAGGAAGCGAGATAGACATGGTTCCTTTTGAGAATATGCATAGAATCACTTTCTGAGTCGATTTATGCATGTCCGTCCGTCCGTCTGTCTGTCGATGTTAAATTGTAAACAAAGTACAGGTCGCATTTATGATCCGAATTGGATGAAATTTGGCATAGGTCACTTATTCGGCCCAAGGACAAACCCTATTGAAATGGCGAAACATCGGTTCAGATTTACATATAGCTCCCATATATATTTTCGTCCGATTTAATGTAAACGGTCCCTTTATATCTTACGATTTGCACGTAATTTGGTACAGCGTAATGAATTAGGTCTATAATGATGTGTACAAAGTTTCGTGAAAATCGGTTCAGATTTGGATATAGCTCCCATATATATTTTCGTCCGATTTCATGTAAATGGTGCTCCAAAGTCCCTATATATCATTCGATTTGCACGAAATTTGACATAACGTACTGAATTGAGCCTAGAATGATGTCTGCGAAGTTTCGTGAAAATCGGTCATCATTTAGATATAGCTCCAAATCGCAAATCGTACTTTAATTCGTTGATTTTAGCTATCGTTAAAACACTCTTGTGCGCTGGTGCGTTGTCCTGATGTAAAATTATTTTTCTGCTGTAAGCCAGAACGTTTTTATCGACTTTGTAAATTTAATTGAACCAAAAGTTTGCAATAGTAATCTGAATGTATTGTTTTACTCTTTTGCTGATAGTCAATCAATAAAATGCCTTTGAAGTCCCAAAAAATAGTTGCTTATAAGCCGATATAATTGTTTTTGCCTTCTCTGGGGAACTTCCTCCAGCTTCTGTTCATTGTTTCGATTGTTATTTTCTCTCTGGAGTATATTGATGGATCCATGTCACATAAACAGTTATGTAACGATGCTTAAAATCCATTTTTCGCTTAAAACGATCCAAACAAGATTGAGAAATATTCATTCTTATGCGTTTTTGATCGACTGTTAACAAATGCGGCACCCATCTGCCAGAAAGCTTTTTCATCTGTAGTTTTTCATGCAAAGTTAAATGGACTCGATCATTTGAGATGCCCATGATATTAGCAATTTCACGCACTTTTATTCGTCGATGATTTAATACCATATCAATCACTTTGGCTACAATTTCTGTTGTTGTTGTTTTTGGGCGTCGACTACGTGGTTCATTTTCAATGCTATACGACCAAGATTAACTTCAACAACCCAATTTTTATACCCTCCACCATAGTATGGAGGGTATATTAGTTTCGTTTTTACGTTTCCGACCCCATAAAGTGTACATATTCTTGATCAGCGTATGTAGCCATGTCCGTCTGTCTGTTGTAATCACTCTAGCGTCTAAAGGAATTAAGATAGATAGCCAAAATTTTGCATAGAGTCGTCTTTTGTCTACAGGCAGGTCAAGTTCGAAGATGGGATGTATCAGTCCACGTTTAGGCATAGCTCCCATATAACAGTAACCCCAATTTTCGTTTTTTTGGGGTTCTTGAGCGCGTTTTTCAAACCGAATACACTGAAATTTGGTATATTGAGTTCTTATGGGTAGTAAATGTTTTCACAAAAAATAGAAATATATGCCCACTTTTTCTGGTAGCCCCCATATAACGGCCTCTCCTAATTTTCAGTAGTTTGGGGGTATTTTGAGTTCTTAATTTGTATTTTGAGTTCTAAGCATTTGAGTTTTTGAACTAATTTAGGAAGAAATAATAAGATGGGCAAAGTTTGGATGAAATCAAAAAATTTTGAAACAAATTTGGTTCAAAGAAACATGGGGTTAGGACCAATATTTAGAACCATAATCGGTTTGTAGAAATGTCGGTATATGTACACTTTTTGTTATGTTCCCTATATTTTTATTTCAAGTACCTGTTAGTATATCTATGGTAGTTATCTGATTTATTCCGCGTTTTGGTTTTGGTTCTAAAATTTTTTGTAGTAATTTCACCTGCGGATATCGAGATAAAAAATCTAGAACATAAATTTCGATAAAGAGCTATATATAAATTTTTGCCCGCATTTAGGCATAGCCCTAGCCCTTTGTGGGAGGTACCAGAAGTTGTGGACAGATGGTTCCCATCTTCGAACTTTAACTAACTTTGGAAGAAATTATAAGATGTGCATATTGGTCCAATCAAGTACCTAAAAGTATACCTATGGGGAGCGTATCTAAAGTTCGGCACGGCCGAACTTAACGCTTTTTTCACTTGTTTTTTTATTAACCCAAAGAATTTACTACGTAAACTCGTTTATATATACAAAATTAATGCAGGATGTCATGTATTCTCTCGTTTCCTACATTGAACCCTTCCTTTCTTAGAGAAAAATCATACTTAATTTCCATTCTTCTTTTAATTTCCTACAGACCGAGTTTAAGTAATTCACTAACAATGCACAAAATTAAAAAAAAAACATTTGCAAAAATTACGTTAATCCGAAAATTACTGTACCGTCAAATGTTAAATGAAAGCCATATGGAATGTAGATGAACTTTGTACTTTGATTTTCTATTTAACTTTGTATGTGTGTTTGTGTTGTTGTTGTTTTTTTAGCTTTTTGTGACTGTATGATCAAAAAGTTTGTAATTTATGCAAATTAAATTTAAAACACATGTGTCTGGTATGAAGTTTACAGCAAAATGTCAAATGGAAGTTTTAAAAGGAATATGGAAAAAATTATAGAAATGCAGGATGTGAGAGGCAGTATGGAAACCGAAACATGCTTATTACGTTCTATTCATATGCAGATAATGCGGTATTTTAAAAAAAGGCTAATTAATTATTTATTTATACATTTTATCTATTAAGAAATAAGTATATCAAATGTAGATTGACAAAAAAAGTGGCTAAAGCCAATTTATGACTCTAATTGAAATTAAATTTTAATGATTGAATTAATGACACTTTTAACTAAATGGATATTGGATTTCTGTGGAAGATAACATAATATAGGATTAATAAAATTCCTGTCTTCAGAGTAATAAATTCATATAGAAAAATTATGAAGAAATATATTTTATTAATCGTTGTCCAAAAAGTGAACCTTGTAAACATCAAAATTGAAGAAAAAATAGAAATTCTATTGATTCTGGGTATTTGAAATTGACTGCTTGCTGTGGCATGACTACTTCTGTACGCACGCGATTGATAGATTAAGGAAGACACTTTTGGGGGTGTCTACTGCGAAAAATATCTATAAACCAGTATGTAAGGCAGAATATTAGGGCGGTGTACCATATTATGTTAAATCTTGACCTATGGCGATTTGTTCTTCCATGTTCTTAAAGTTCACGTCAGGGCCTTTTACCTCTTAAACAATTTTCCATTCCCCAAAATCTTGTTGGACAGTCTAATTATTGTTTGCCTTGTCTACATTCATATTAATGAAATATATTACGCAAACGTGGTCCACTTATAGCAAATGGCTTTCATTATTCTGGACAATTAAAGCTATCGCAGTGACTAACTGTCCTTATTCCTCAAGAGTAGTAACGTAAGTAATGTAATCATTTCTAGCATAGATTCCTCGATGGTCAGTATACAATCTTTGGACGATCTGATATACACAGATGTTTGTAAAATTAGATAAGGCGCATTTGTAGGTGGCTACTGTAAAGAAATACATATAAGGCAGTAAACAAACCTCAACCAATTTCAGGAAAACTTGATACACGTAAGGCTTTACTAAATTCAGTACATTGTACAAAATTGTATGCCAATCGGCCAAAATATATATGGGCCCATATGTAAATTTGAACCGATTTTCACGAAACTTAGCACACATCATTCTTGACTCATATCAGCACGCTGTTCCAAATTTCGTGCAAATCAGAAGATACATGAGGATTTTGGTGAACAATTTACAAAAAATCGGACAAAAATGCGACCTGTACTTTGCTTACAATTTAACATCAACAGCCGGACGTACAATTATAAATCGACTTAGAAAGTGATTCTATGCATATTCTCAAAAGGAACTATGGGTCCACTTCGTTTCCTTTTGGATGTTACAAACATATGCACAAAGACATAATACCATGCAGCACAATGGGGTGAGGGTTATGCAAATCATATCCGATTTAAAACAAACTTGACATATATCTTTGGGTATGCTGCAGCATAGGAAAATTTCATCTCAATCGGACCAACGTTGTATAGTCTGTTCACAATTATCTTAACGTCGGACGAAATTATATAAAGGAGCAATATGTATAATTCAGTGCACATCATTTTGGGCTCAACTTCGTACGTTGTGAAAAAATTTCGTCATAATCGGACAAATATTGGGAATTTGGTGCACTATTCAAGTGAAAACGGTGGAAAAATATACACGGTAAATCTGAGCCGATTTCAAGAAAACAAACGATTTTAGGTTAAAGTTATTGCCCTATGCGAAATTTCGTGTGAATTGGATAAAAGGTAGGTCTTTGGTGCACCATCGTGGAATCGGATATGGAACTATATATGAAAGCTATATATTTAAATTTAATAATATTGGTATAACAATTGCGACCTGTACATTGATTACAATATTACAAATAGACATGCTTACACCGAGTCAGAAACGATTATATAGCTTCCCAAATTTGAAAACCAGTGAGCGGAGCATTATAGTCGGACGTGGCCGACCATACGATACCCTACACAACTACCACGGAACTCGGATGTTTATTCCGATTCCCTTCACAGTGGGTTGTGTTGTGATGTTCGCCTATATTCGACTAGAAAACACACAAATTAAGTTTTCGGTCCACTTCATCTCAAAATTTTAATCAGATCATCATCGAATATTATAGGCGTTGTCTTTGACCATATTTGGAACTTCATGGACAATTTTAAAGGAATCAGCGCTATATTTCCGCCCTCTAATGAGGTAATTGGTTACTAAATAATATCTGAATACGTAAGCACCTGTATATATTTGTGTGTAATTCCCACATACATACGACAATGTAATTGGAGTCATTTTGAAGGTCAACCATTCCTCTTGGCATGGATTCGCGGATCTATATGGTTCGCGAGTAAATATATATGCCATAGAATACAAAGTTTGTTATTTTTCAGGGTCCATATGACCCGCTAAATAATGACCGATCTTTATCAAAGCAGGCATGCATATTCGGATCCTCTTCTCCATGTAAAAGTTCGGAATGTTCGGGTCTCTAGAGCGACCAGAAAACCCGACAAAAATTAAATATTTCGTCCATATCATCCCCTAAATATTAACCGATCTTTACCAAAAACAACAGGGGTCTTCACTGGCCAAAACCCTTCCTACATGAAAAATTTCGTGAAGATTGGACCATAACTGTGGTCTGTATCGTGTTTACAGTTTATAATGGACAGACGGACGGACGGACAAACACGTCTTGAACGACTCAGCTAGTCGTGATAAGACGATCGGCATACTTAATGGTGGGTCTAGGACCAATATTTCGCGGCGTTACACATCCTTGGGGCTGCACGAAGCTATAATACCCTGACAACATAGTTGTGTAGGGTATAACAAGGGAGCGTCTTTAGCTTTCTTTCTTTAGTGGCTTCTGGGGATTTTATAAAGATTTTTATCATTCCCACAAAGCGATTACAAGAGTTATCGTTTTCGTGGTTTCAAAAATATGAAACTGGAATTCAACATATGTCAGACCAATTTTCATCTTTCAGATTAAAGCCTAACATTGACGAAAATGGAATTGGACACGTTTTTCTACCGAATTGACTCTAAATAGTTTTTTTCAGGTTCTCAGGTGGTGTTAAATCTTCCTACCAAAAACTATCAGCATCGGTTTAGATGTTGGTAAAGCTTTCCTATAGCGTGTCTTACCAATTTTCGCCATTTTGATGGTTTTGTCCCATTTTCCCACCGATGTGGTTGTAATTTGGTTCTTGAAGGCTGACATAATCATACAAACAGAAACAATGAAGTTTTTACTTCTTCATACTCCAATAGTACGGAAATCCAAATGACAGTAGGCAGTATATATATGGAGGATATATAGGGGAACGCCCAAATACATCCTCTTCTGTTGGAAAATGCGCTAAGACCATGAAAATCCTATACCGACATTTCCCATTCTCATTGCTAGACATGTACAAGATATATGCCCCCATTTTATACCCTCCACCGAAATATTAATTTCCGACCCCGTTAAGTATATATATTCTTGATCAGGGTAACATTCTAAGACGATCTAGCTATGTCCGCCCGTCTGTCTGTCCGTCCGTGGTAGTCACTCTACAGATTGAGATAGATTGCCAAAATTTTGCATAGACTCGCCTTTTGTCTGCAGGCAGGTCAAGTTCGAAGATGGGATATATCGGTCCACGTTTAGGCATAGCTCCCAAATAAGGGTACCGCCCTATTCTCTTATACCATAGTATAGGTGATAGTCATTACTCGAAATAGTCAGTTTTACCCTACATATATTCCGCTGTCTAAGGAAATCGTGATAAAACCAGTAAGGAAAGTAGTAAAGTCGGACGGTGCCGACTATATGATACCCTTCACTACTTTGGGTATATTGAACAGATGAATTTTAAAAGACGTCGCATTTTTGAAGGACCAGTAAAATAAAATTGGATCCATAAACATGTCATTCTGCAACCTATACTAAATTTTTCATTTGGTCAGATATATATCTGATCCCATATCTAAGTCTGAACCGATTTCAACAAGACTTGCCCGAGATTAGTTTATATTAACCAGAGATTAATTTATATTAACTTCATTTCACAAAATTGTGCGGCAGCTAGACAAACTTAGGGTCTTTAGTGCACAATTTACATAAAATCGAAAGAAAAAATATACAGGAGCTATATCTAAATCTGAACCGATTACGACGAAACCTAGCACACATCATTCAAGACTTAATTCAGTACGCCATGCCAAATTTCGTTCAAATCGAAAGATATATATTATATATATTGGATGCACCATTTATATTAAATCGTAGGAAAATATATACGGGAGCTATATCTAAATCTGAACCGATTTTCACGAAACTTAACATACATCATTCTGTACCATATGCCAAATTTCGTGCAAATCGAAAGATATTTAGGGACTGGGAAGCCCCATTTACCTTAGATCGGGCGGAAATATATATGGGAGCTATATATAAATCTGACCCGATTTTCTCGAAACTTGGCACACTTCGTTCAGGACCTAATTAAGTATGCTCCATGCCAAATTTCGTGCAAATCGAAAGATATATAGGAACTTTGGTGCCCCATTTACCTTAAGGGAACCCCCCCCATTCACGATTTTAATTTTTCAAGATTTTTAATGGGCTGGTAAATCAATACCAATGCTTGTTAAGGTTTGTAACTTCACACATATATAATTGAAGATTTAAAATAGAAGAAAAATAATTTACAAAAAATTTTTGTTGTTGTTTTGTTGTTGTTTTTTGTAATTAAAGAAAAGTCTTTATTTTTGATGGCGGGCATGATAACTCCTCACTGGAACATCGGAATCCGAAAATTCCAACGGTGTTAGAAAGAGTACATGTCTGGCTCTCGTATGAACTAGGATTATTGACTTCGCTCTAAAATTAACAAAATGGTGGACCTTTGAAAAAATATTTTTGGAAAATCGCCTATTTTTTACCAAAACCCAAGTTAAAAAATAAGGAAGATCTTCACCGATTGGCTTTATCCTAGTTCATACGATAGCTATACACTCACAGAGAAATGTGTAAAAATTTGAAATCGATTTGGTTATTAGTTTTTGAGTTATCGTGTCCGCCATTCGCAAAAAAATGTTTAGAGAAAAACGCGTTTAAAGTTTGAGAAGCCCTTCAGCCGTCACTTGATGCTGACACAATAAATCGGCTATATCTTCAAGAGTTCTTGAGATTAAGTATATACATTTGAAATTTTGTAGGGACATTCTTTAATTAGTGTAGATTCGAATTATGTCAACAAAATTTTTGACCCCGAGAATGGGGGGGTCCCCTTAAATTGGACGAAAATATATATGGGAGCTATATCTAAATCGGAACCGATTTTCACGAAACTTAGCACATATCATTCTAGACCTAATTCAGTAATCTATACCAAATTTCGTGCAATTCGAAAGATATATAGGTACTTTGGTGCACCATTTACCTTACATCGGCCGAAACTATATATGGGAGCTATATCTAAATCTGAACCGATTTTTCCCAATTTCAATAGGGTTCGTCCTTGGGCCAAATAAGTGACCTGTGCCAAATTTCATTCAATTCGGATAACAAATGCGACCTGTACTTTGTTTACAATTTAACATGGACAGACAGACGGACGGACGGACGGACGGATGTGCATAAATCTACTTAGAAAGTGATTCTATGCATATTCTCAAAAGGAACCATATGCCTATCTCGTTTCCTTTTGCCTATTACAAACATTTGCACAAAGACATAATACCCTGTACCACAATGTGGTGAAGGGTATAAGTATTGGGTTCGAAATTGACATATATCGGTCAATAATTAGGCATAGTACTCATATAATTATAACCCCAAATATTCGCTAGTTCCTACACTATGTAATCTAAATTGCAGTAGTTTGAGGATTGTATATTCTACCATGCGTTATAAGTATCAGTCGACGTTATTTTGGTGTACATAATGGTTTATAGAATTATCGGTATAAGTTCACTTTTTGGTATGTTCCCTATATTTTAATTTCAAGTATCTGTCAGTATACCTATGGTGGAGGGTATCCAAAGTTCGTCCCGGCTGAGCTTAACACTTTTTCACTTGTTAAAACTTTTTTTAAATCTTCTGATCCCTGTTTTGATATCGACATACCGATGGATGGTCGTAGTGATATCAAATTTTAATCAGATCAAAAATATATATACGGAATAATTCCGCCTAAGGGTTTATTTATTAGAAAATGTGTCAGTTTAACTCCTCCAAAGGAAGCCAACACATTGAAATCCAAAAATTAAATCATGAATTATATATGTCTCTTAATCAGTGTTGCCAATTTAGCACTTTTAGTTCTAGATTTAGCACTTTTTAAACTCGTTTAGCACCAAAAAAATTGATCTAGCACCTAGCACTTTTTTTAGCATTTTTAATTTGTTCCAAGATTTTTTCAAAATTTTTAGTATCATTCCAAAAAATTGCAGTTTCTCGATTTCACATTGAAGTTTCCGTATATTTCACATGGTTGATTTGATTTTCCAATGTTTTTTCTAGTGAGCGGAGCAGTATAGTCGCACAGGGCTATCCATATGATACATTACGTAACTACCACAAGTCTTAAATTTTCTGCGAAACTAATGTCCGTGTCGGTGAAATATTCTGTGAAATATCCACCTCCTGGTGTTGTAATAATTATCAGAGTATAACAAGTAAAAAACTATGTAAACGGCCGAACTTTCTATAACTTCTATAACTATATAATAAATCACAACCAGCTCGATTGGAAAATGTGTCCAAAATCCCCAAAATACCGAATATTGGGGGTACCGTTAGACTGATAACAATATAAAAGTGCATTTAGAAAAAAAATCTTTTTTTGTATTATTTCATACTCTAAATATCATCCGTTCAAAACCGATAGATGTCGCACTTCAACAAAACCGGAATTTTATGCAAAATTGTATAGTTATAATCTAGAATAGATAGACCCCTGTAAATATTTACGTAAAGCTCCACACCTTCTAGAATCTGCTCTTCTAGAATAAATGTGAAGAGCATATCGAGCCCTTCCCGCGAAATTGTTGTAAGCGACAATTTTCCGATGTTGTTTTTTTGATCTCAATCGATAGAGAATACTCCATTACGCTTATTCTCAAAATATTTTAATTCTATCATGAACCGTTATAAAACCAGAGCAAAAACAATTTTAATGTAAGTACACTTTGTATTTTGTTTACATTTTGTGGTGACAGCGAAATGTCGCTTGCATTAAAATTTCATATTAGCCCCATGGTCAATAGTCAGGTAGTCGAAATAAATCGAAATTCCTGAAATTCGTCTTCTGAATGCCCTGATATTTGGGCCATTTCAATGACATTTTCGCCACACCAACAACTTTTGGCAAAAAAAGTAGATACAGGGTTGTATATTTCCTGAAATTCGTCTTCTGAATGCCCTGATATTTGGGCCATGGCAAATGGGTGAGACAAATGGATGGCATACAAAAATAAATTTGTCTCCAACACTTATCCTCATATTTTTATAAACACCAAATATCAATTTCAAATTTATCGGGTCTATTGTGTGGAAGCTAGTGAAACACAAGGACCTATATTGAACTTTTTTATTCACAGAAAAATGTTGTTCGCCCTCTATGAATCCGGAATGCCAAATTACAACCACTTCTTCAGAGAAATTCGACTTTGAAAATACTAAAAATTCCGTGGGGACTTTTAATTGGGGCTTTTGTCAAAAACAGGACCTATGTCGAAATTGTTTGCAAAAATATTTCTGAACATCCAAGAAGTCGACATACCAAATTAAAGCCCCTTTTAAATGGAACCTATTTCAAAACCATAACTTACATTGATAACTTTCTGTATAGATAAATATTAGCCTCCAAAACCCCGGAATGAAAATATAACAACCACTTCAGTTGGAAACTCCGATTAAAAGCTTCAAAGAATCAAAAATTGGACAGTTATATATTGCAGCTATACCAAAACAGATTAGGATGAAGTTTGATTATAATTCTGCTTATTAATCTATTGACTTTTCAAGAAAAAAAAATAAATTCCTTGAATTAATGACAAAAATTGTATTTTGATTCTGAGATTCTTAATTGTAAACGCCACTTCAAAGAGAATTTGTTGAGTTTTGTGACGACGAAAAAGATGTAAGCGACAAAGAGTACCGTTATATTGCAAAAACAATTAAAATTTTTATTTCAAATCATAAATACGGTTCGTAAAGACACTATGTAGACTTTCATTCAAAAATTTTGGTTATATAAAATGATATACAACAAAAACCGTCTCCTGTAAAATTTAGTTTTTGTCGCATACAACATTTTCGCGGGAAGGGCTCGATATAGTTTAAATTTTGTATTTTTTCAAACAAAAGTCTGGGTCAACTTGACTTGCTCAATTTGCTTATTCATTAGCATTTTCCCCATGTAAAATTTTGTGACCTCTAGAGAGACCAGAAACAAATATAAAATGCTTTGTTGACTTCAACAGCCAAATATTGACCGTTTTTACCAAACACAATAAGTGTCTTCACTGGCCAGAACCGGATATGCAGAATATCGTAGCAATTGGTTCACAGCTATGACCTTTGTTTATAAATATTAATGGTCATACGAATAGTCACATACATCTATATCGACTCAGCTATCCGGGATATAACGATCCGTATACCAAAATGTAAGTCCAGGACCAAACTATCGAAGCACAAACACTTGCAATACCCTCACAACATAGCTATTAATTTAAATTTTAAGAAATATAGATCTCATTATAAAATATTATCAATTTTCTTATATTCATTTTTAGCACTTTTTTCTGGCACTTTTCTAAAATTTTTAGCACTTTTTAGCATATTTTTCAATAAAATCTAGCATTTTTTCTCAATCAAGTTTTGGCAACACTGCCCGCAACTTCGTTACCGAATCTAGGAAATATTTAATAATGTATTAACATATTATTTTATTTTTAGATAGAACTGCATATGTCTGAAAAAACAATCCACACATTAATATCGACCATAAATAAAATTTGAGTAAATTTGAGTGCCATTTAGTACCTAATTTCATGATTCGAGCTCCAAAGGTTCACCCAAATCCAAATTTTAACCTATTTTTCATTTAGCACACATTATTTCCATAAGTACCCACCTCAACGAATGATTCAAAAGGATTCCAACTTTATTAATTCACCCACAATTGAAATTGTACCGAATTTAGTAGTAGAATTTTCAAAATTTCCTACTTAACCCAAACCTACACCCCGACAGTGATTTTAAATCCAAGTTTCAGGATTCCAACTCCATAGGTTCACCCACAATTCAAATTGTACCAAATTTAGTACACATTAGCATGAATTTCCAAAAACCTCTTACTTACCCCAAACCTACACCACCACAGTGATCCAAAATATAAGTTTCAGGATTCCAATTCTATCGGTTCACCCACAATACAAATTGTACCAAATTTAGTACACAGTAGTACGAATTTCAAAAACTTCCAACTTAACCCATACCAATACCCCCACAGTGATCCTAAATCCATTTTTAGGATTCAAACTCTATCAGTTCACTCACAATTCAAATTGTACCAAATTTAGTACACAGTAGTACCAATGTCCAAAACATTCTACATACCCCAATCCCACACAGATCCTAAATCCAAGTTTCACGATTCCTACTCTATCGGTTCACCCACAATTTAAATTGTACCAAATTTAGTACACTCAGTACAAATTTGTAAAACTTCCTACATATCTCAATCTTACAAAAATTCATTTCGGGGGTGCCCGGGCCCCCAGGGCCGCCCCCTGCGTACGTCCCTCTAGTGGCCATAAGTATTTTTTTCGTAAACTGAATCCTGACCCCAATCCCACACCCCTACAGTGATCCTGACTCCAAATTTCATTGTTCCCGCTCTATAGTATCACCCAAATCCAAACTGTACCGATTATAGTACGATTTAGTACTTTTCGTACACATAAGTAACAAATTTCCAAAACTGCGTTCATATCCCAATCCTACACTCCGACGATAATTTTAATTTCAAATTTCAGGATTCCAGCTCGATTTGTACCTCCAAATCAAATTTGTACCAAATATAGTACCATATAGTACTTTTTGTACACATGAATACACGCTTTCCAAACTCTCCTCATAACGACCCTAATTCTCAACCTTAATTCACACTCTAAATTTCAAGTTTTTAACGCTATCCGTTCACATGCTACAGAATTGTACCAAATTTAGTAAATTTTCGTACTTTTCAGATAGTTATATTTCGAATTTCCAAAAAGACCTTTAGTACATCTAACCTACATTCCATCAACGACCACCAAACCAAATTTCAGAGTTCTAGCTCCACCGGTTCGCCAAATACAAATGGTATCACATTTAGTACTTTTTAGTATATTTCGTACCGTTCTAGTACGGATTTCCAAAAACCCAACTTTATTTTGATTTAATTCGAATCTACACTAATTCACGAATGTCCCTATGAAATTTCAAGTCAAAATCTCAACAACTCTAGAAGATATAGCCGATTTATTAGGCTAGCAACAAGTAACGACAAGACAACTTTAAACGCATTTTTCTCCAAACAGCGTTTTTGGTGGCATGATAACTCAAACACTAATAATCCGATCAATTCCAAATTTTGGGACGTTTCTCTGTGAGTGTATAGCTATCGTATGAACTAGGATAAATCCAATCGGTCAAGATCGTCCTTATTTTTTTAACATGGTTTATTAATATGGCGATTTTTCAAAAATATTTTTTTAAAGGTCCGCCATTTTGTCGATTTTTGAGCGAAGCCAATAATCCTACCTCATACGAGAGCTAGACATGTACCATTTCTAACACCGTTGGAATTTTCGGATTCCGATGTTCCAGTGAGGAGTTATCATACCCGCCATCAAAAATAAGGACTTGTTTTAATCCCATAAAATGGGAAAACAAACTTAATATACCCTCCATACTATGGTGGATAGTATAAAAAGGTACAAATGTACCCGGTTATTGATCGTAGGGTTAAGTCGGTTCACATATAGACACAGATCACATATTTAATTTAGTCCACTTATTTCACATATTTTGAATGTCATCCTCATGTATAAAAAGTTCGGCCGGGCTGATCTTAAAATCGGTTTAACTTGTTATACCTTACACTGAGATGCAGGGTACTATGTCTTTGTATATTTGTGTGTAGCATCAAGAAGGAAACAAGATAGAAAAATATTTAATAAAACAAACCCTTGTTTAATTTGATGTTTATTACAAATAAATTTCAATCTACAATCAGATCAGAACCTGAAACTGCTAACGATTCTATTCATCACGTCAATGCCTTGCAATTGCAACAAAACAGAATATTTATTAATAAAAAAATCATTAAAAAAATGGTGAGATATATCTCACTCAATAGAACGCCCCCGTTAGAATCGAAGTCCTCCAACAATCGAATTCTGTTCACCACGTTGTCTACTACACACCTTGTAGCAAAGATATGATCTTTCACAATTTTATAAAAAAAGGAGGTGTACATCATTGCGAGATTGGACTGGAGACCGCCTCCTAAAAAAAAAAACAGCCAACAATACATCCGCATCATTTACTGTGGTCGTCGTCGTGGTTGTTGTTGTTGTTATTGTTATTATTACTGTTGCAAATACTATAACAACTGCAACAAAGTGTAATGAAAAGACAATTGCATGTTAAATTTCCATCAAACACTTTGAAAGTGAATGTAACAGACACCTCAAACAGCAACAGCAACACTACCAAAAACAACAATGGAGAAAACGGCAAACAGCTAGTAGTCGAACAAGCGACCAATTATATAATACGACAAATGTCTGACAAAGAAGAAACGAAACGAAGAAACTTCTACATACTTTTTTTCCACCAACTAAAATTCCTGCCGTGTTATAATTTGCATTCACCGCAACACGATGACACTCACAAACACACGCACACTCAAACATAAATATCACCAGCATCATCCTACCAGAATCCAAGCAACCTTTTCCCCCACTGCTGGTGGTGCGCTCACATCATGATTCTAAACACGAAGATCACCATAAAAATGAAAAGTGAAACCACCATTTCGGGGACCTTTAGCATTTCGCAACATGAAATCGAAATTGATCTTCCAACTATGGGATGAGCGACCAATGGGGACCCAATAGAAGCAATCTTCTCTTCGGTTCGGTTTTGCTTGGCTTGGCTTGTGCTCACGGAACATTTTCGAATAAAAATCAAAAGCAAAACATCATTGTCGCCACAACAACACCACCACCAACAACAAACCCTATTTAACAATTTCAGAATTAATTGCAACACTTGGAGATTTGATAATTTATTGCGATCAAAATGATAAATCGATGGACATGGCAGACCGAGACCGTTAATAGAATGTTGTTGTAGCCACAATTGCTAGAATGCGAGAATGTGTAATGGTGTTGTTGTAGCTGTTGTTGTTTCAGCTAAAGCAAGAAGCTATTAGAATAAGAAGATGAACATGAAGAATAATATCAATGCAGCTCATCTTTGTCCGATGTTGTTGAAGATGCTGGCAGGCAGGCTGACTGACTGGCGGTGGATTCTCACCTGCTGCGTCAAACTATTTTTCTAAACTAGTATTTATTTGGCCATAGGGTGATGTCATGTTGGATGATGAGTAGTAAAAACGTCGTCAACTGTCTTGCCTCACTTTTATACCCCCAACATTTGAAATTTATAAAAGAGGTAAGAAATACTAAACTACAGATACTCAGGCTTTAAAATTGGCCTAGAACCTTGTATATAACAAAAATTTGTGTGACCTTTGTTAAAATATGGACTTATTTTTAAAATGTTTTGTCAACAAGTTGTTTACACATCAAGGTCCCGGAATGCCAAAATACAGTCACTTCGTAAAGCTTAAATATAGGTACTTCCCGAAATAATTTTTAAACCATCAGCCTTATGGCTAATGAGGGTATATACACTTTGATATGGTGAAAATGTGCCTCATCGAAATATTGGTTTTAGACCCCATGTTTCTTTGGACCAAATCCGTTTCAGAAAATTTGAAGTCGATTAAGCCATGTCCGTCCGTCTGACCGTCCATCCGTGCGTTGTCCGTCTGTCCGTTTGGCTCGATGGGAATAATCCTAATATTTCTTCCAAACTTAGTTTAAGTTCGAAGATGGGGATATCGGTCCACTCCTTCTGGTACCTCCCCAACAAAATGATCAAAATTGTGTTAAAAAAACGGACTATCCGATTTTAACGAAAATTATGACCCACACAGAGGGTCATAATTTTCAAAGCTATAAATCCAATAACAGGCGAATGGAATGCCTGATTTTAACCAAACTTTGTACAACCTATTATATTTACCAAGCCTAGATCACCCCACAAAGGGTCAAAATGTCCGATTATAACGAAATTTTGTACAACCTATTATCTTTGTCAAGCCCAGATCAAATAGAAAGATGGGACTCCTTCTGGAACCTCCCCGACAAAGGGTCAACATTTTCAATATTTATAATTCCAATATCAGCCGAATTGAATGTCTGACTTGAACCAAGCTTTTCACAACCTATTATCTTTACCATGTCTAGATCACGTCCGAAGATGGGACCCATTTCGCCCGATTTTATGTAAATAGAGTACAATACTGCCAGTATTTATCCGATGGAGACAACATTTTGCACAGAGTACTGAATTAGGTCTAAATTTATATATGCCATGTTTTGTTGAAATCGGTTCAGATTTAGATATATATAGTTTAGTCCGATTTTATGTAAATGGATCATCAAAGAGTCAAATTTAGGCCGATTGACATAAAATTTTGCACAACGGACTGAATTAGGTCAAAACTTATGTATGCGAAGTTTTTTTGGAATGGGTTCAGATTTAGATATAGCTCCCATATATAGTTTCCTCCGATTTTATGTAAATGGCGCACCATACTGTCAATGTTTATCCGATTGAGACAACATTTTGCACAGCGTACTGAAACTACTGCATGCTGACGTCCGCGAAACTTTTTTGGAATCGGTTCAGATTTAGATATAGCCTCCATATATATTTTCGTCCGATTTTATGCAAATGGCACACCGAGTAGTCTATGTTTGTTATATATTCACGAAATTTAGTAGCGGGTATAGAATTAAGTCTACATATATTTTTGTTAAGTGAAACCGGTTCAGATTTAAATATAGCTCGCATATATACAATTTACAATTTTCTATTTGTACGATATTTTGTTGTTGAAATAGTTTCAATTGTAGATATAGCTCCATCATATATTTTTGTTCGATTTTATGCAAATTGTGCAAAGGGAGGAGCCTATGTCCGTTCACTTTACATGAAATTCATAGCGTATTGGATTGAAGATGTTACAGGTTTAGATATAGCTTCCATATATATTTTCATCCGATTTCATCAAAATTATGTACCAAGTAATTAAAGTTTTCCGCTTAGGAAAATCTAACCTAGTATAACGTGTATTGGATTTTGTGTAGAGATAAAATTTTAAATGGCGCACTGTGTTGCAGCATACCAAATGGTGGATTCTACGGTAGCTCAAATACGTCCATTTATATATACATAAATCTTATACATATTTTGCTCGATGATTGACATTAAATTTTTCATAAATTTCAGATTGGTATGTGTACAGGTTGTTTTAATTTAGATCAAATATCTATTTACTTCATTCAGTTACTTTCGTCCGATGCCCATTCTATGGTCCTCCAAAAGACACATGAGTCGTCCCAGTCCAACTTTTGAACATTCCTTACTGGTTTTATTTTGTACAAGAGGGAGCCTCCTTGAAATCTTGTATACGGGCCCGTATACAACCGCCCCATTTTCCAACCGGAAGGAAAGTCATTTGAAAAATGTCCATTGTTATACCCTTCACCAAACTGTGGAACAGGGTATTATGTCTTTGTGCATATGTTTGTAACAGGCAAAAGGAAACGAGATAGACACATTTGAGAGTATGCATAGAATCACTTTCTGAGTCGATATATGCATGTCCGTCCGTCCGTCTGTAGATGTTAAATTGTAAACAAAGTACAGGTCGCATTTATAATCCGATTTGGATGAAATTTGGCACAAGCCACTTATTTGGCTCAAGGACGAACCCTATTGAAATTGGTTCAGATTTAGATGTAGCTCCCATATATATTTTCGTCCGATTTAAGGTAAATGGGGCACCAAAGTCCCTCTATATCTTTCGCTTTCCATGAAATTTGGCACAGAGTACTGAATAAGGTACAGAATGATGTGTGCCAAGTTTCGAGAAAATCGGTTCAGATTTAGAGATAGCTCCCATATATAGTTTCGTCTGATTTAAGGTGAATGGTGCACCAAAGTCCCTGTATATCATTTGATTTGGATGAAATTTGGCATAGAGTACTGAATTAGGTGCAGAATGATGTGTGCCACGTTTCGAGAAAATCGGTGCAGATTTAGATATAACTCCCATATATAGTTTCGTCCGATTTATGGTAAATGGTGCACCAAAGTCCCTATATATCCTTCGATTTCCATGAAATTTGCCATAGCATACTGAATTAGGTCCAGAATGATGTGCGCTAAGTTTCGTGAAAATCGGTTCAGATTTAGATATAGCTCCCATATATATTTTCGTCCGATTTATGGTAATTGGTGCACCGAAGTCCTTATATATCTTTCGATTTGCAAGAAATTTGGCAAAATTGAACGCTTTTTGGCACAGTGTAATGAATTAGGCCTAGAATTATGTGTGCTGAGTTTCATGATAATCGGTTCAGATTTAGATATAGCTCCCATATATAGTTTCGTCCGATTTTAGGTAAATGGTGTACTGAAGTCCCTATATATCTTTCGATTAGGGCGAAATTTGGCACAGCGTAATGAATGAAGTATAGAATTATGTGTATTAAGTTTCTTGAAAATCGGTTCAGATTTAGATATAGGTCCCATATATATTTTCGGCCGATTTTATGTAAATGGTGCACCAAAGTCCCTATATATCATTCGATTTTGGAATAGCGTAATGAATTAGGTCTAGAATGATGTGTATTAAGTTTCCTGAACATCGGTTCAGATTTAGATATAGCTCCCATTTATGTTTTCAACCAATTTTAGGTAAATGGTGCACCAAAGTCCCTATATATCATTCGATTTGCACGAAATTTGGCACAGCGTAATGAATGATGTATAGAATGATGTGTGTTAAGTTTCCTGAAAATCGGTTCAGATTTAGATATAGCTCCCATATATAGTTTCGTCCGATTTTACGTAAATGGTGCAGAGCGTTGTGTATAAAGTGCAGAATGATGTGTGCAAAGTTTCATGAAAATCGGTTCAGATTTAGATATAGCTCCCATATATATTTTCGTCCAATTTAAGGTAAATGGTTTACCAAAGTCCCTTAATATCTTTCGGTTTGCACGAAATATGGCACAGCGTAATGAATTAGGTCTAGAATGATGTGTGTTAAATTTCCTGAAATCGTTGAAATCGGTTCAGGTTTAGATATAGCTTCTTTATCTGAACAAATGATAGAAATTAGTATAGGTTGCAGAATGACATGTTTATGGATATTCCCAAAGTGGTGGTTTTTTTGTTTGGTATTGAAAATGGGCTATACTTTGCATTGGAATAATCCCCAAATATACATATTTCCAACTGAAGTGGTGGTAATTTCTATATCTTGCTAAAGACTCTATATGAAGGTACACCAAATTTAAGTTATATTAAAGGCATTTGAAGCATTAAAAAAATTGGCTTTAATGTTACATTCCAATGTAGGATAGGATAGGATTTACGGGATATATGTATCTTCAGGCCTCGCCTATTAATGGAAACTTGGGCCAATATTGATCGTTTTTGGTAGTTTTTCTACTCGATGAGATTAAAAAATTACAGGTAATTTGGTTGAAGAACGTCAAAAAATCAAATTAGAGCCAATGCTTTTGAAAAACGTGTGCCACAACACATAATATTGGGCGTAACCATTATATGAGGCCTATCCGGAAACTTGGGCCAATTTTAATAATTTTTGTTAGGGACACATTCTAGTCAATGCGAAATTTTTCGTGCCGTTTTTGTACGAATTTCCAAAACTCAGCCTATACATCTACTCTTGTAGAATATAGTCAGTCTCGTTCAACTTTGGCCATTTCCTTTCTGATTTTCATTGCAAAATCATCTATATCATAAACACCCTCTTTTGGCCGAATGCAACATTGTTGAATTCTAATGAAACATACACGTTCGCATATAAATTAAATATATTATAGATTTAATAACAAACAGCAACGGAAAAAAACCCCATAGAAGCTGTGTTGCCAATTGACCTCGACCTGTCTCAAGATGATTCTTCGTTCTGCAAAACTGCGACTGAGATTCTAACTCCAACACAATCTCAACAAAACATGTGTACGAACATTTTCAAATGACATCTGTGTGTATAGAATGGACACCACACCGCCATCGCAATACACGCGTTCATGAATTCCTCCTCCTCCTCTTCTTCTTCTTCTTCTGCTACAATCTAGCTTTTCATATACATATAAAGTAGCATTCTCATGTGGCATGAAAGATCGAATGAAGGAATGAATGAATGAACAACATGTCCCACTACAACAGATTCTCAGCCACAGACGACAATTGGCTACATTCGAAAATAGGAAAATCGCCTCAAATGAATATCGTTTAAGTTTGAAAATGAAATCTGAGAAGATTCTCTAAAAATACAACGGTCCGATTATTTATAGACATGCAAACTAGTTAAAACACCGCTATTAAAACAACGACGACAGCAACAACATAACGTGACGTAGTTTTACGAACAACAGCAATTCAACATATGCTTGTAAATACATTTTACATAAATATGTATGTTGCATGTCTCACTGTCACCAATTGCTGCAGTTGAGGACATAAATGTGATTTTATAACGAAAGAAACTATTGGTGGTATAAGTCGACCAATTTCAATGTTCCGTACCAAAAATGGGAATAATTAAGCTAGTAATGGGGATTTAGCAAGAATCACTAGGGAAACTCTCCACCTTTAAGGGTCATATTTGTCAAGAAATTCTAACGCGAGCAAGTAAGTCATTAAGTCCGGCGGGCCAGAACATTTTATACCTTCTACTTGTATGGAATTTCTTAAAAAGGTCGGAAGCTTTATATAGAGGCTATGTCATTGTAAATTGTCCGTTAGTAGGTTGTTTATTTGGAAGAAAACTGGGCAAGGTACTTTTTTCAATAGAAAGAGAGCCTAGTAAAGTAATAAACACTTTTTGAAAATATTCTGGAAAGAAGTTTCCTGTTAACCAGGAAACCGGAATGCCAAACTACAGCCACTTGGGAGCTAAAAGCATCAAAAAAACAAATTTATGACAATGATATTTTTCATAATTCAAGAAAGATTAATTAAAGAAAGATTAATGTCAAATTACAACCACGCCGGCAAATGTCAATGAAACCTTCAAAATTCCTTTATGTGGAGACGATGTCCAAATTTATATCCAACCAATGAGCAGAGCTGAATAGTAGGACGGCATCGACCATATAATACCCAACACATCTATCACGATGCTTTAAGTTTCTGATCTTCAAATCTATATTCCGAGATCTATATTCCAAAAAAGTTTTCGATTCATTTCATTCCCGCAATATCGATCGAAAATTATAGGAGTTGTCCTTGGGCATTTCCGGAATCTTATGCAAAATGCCCTGTCCTCTAATGTGTTATTGGTAATATTAAACAAAGTCAGAATACGTACACACCTGTAAGTAATTAAGTACAACTTCAAAATTCGAGTTGATAGAACCATGAAATTGGTATCAATTTGAAGGTCAACCACCTACCCTACCCTATATATTGCCAACTTCTCCAATTGAACGCTTTTCATCAAAACAGTCATGCATATTCTACGTTCAGACTACTTGTGTAATTGTGGCCTCTGGAGCGGCCAGAAAATTAGAAAGTAGTAAAGTCGGACGGGGCCGACTATAAAATACTCTTCACCACTTTGGGTATATTCAATAGATGGGATCCTAACAGACGTCGCATTTTTGAAGGACCATTATCATGAAATTAAACATGTCATTCTGCAACCTATACTAAATTTTGGTCAGATATAGAGTTGCTTCTTACAATGGGACAAAATTATGTAAATAAATTAAAAGCAAAATATCGAAATCTAAACCGATTTCATCGAAACTTATCACATGTTCGGCCACATTTTGAGTTCTTCATTTACTTATAAATCCAAATTTCTTGCAAATAGAAGGATATATAGGGACTTTGGTGCACCATTTACATAAAATCGGACGAAAATATATATGGGAGCTATATCTAAATCGGAACCGATTCCAACAAAACTTGACACACAAAGTTCTAGGCTTAATTCAGAATGGTGAGCCAAATTTCGTGGAAATCGAAGGATATACAGGGACTTTGGTGCACTATTTACCTAAAATCGGACGAAAATATATGGGAGCTATATCTAAATCTGAACCGATTCCAACAAAACTTGGCACACATCGTTCTAGGCTTAATTCAGAATGCTGAGCCAAATTTCGTGGAAATCGAAGGATATACAGGGACTTTGGTGCACTATTTACCTAAAATCGGAAGAAAATGTATATGAGAGCTATATCTAAATCTGAACCGATTTAACACACGTCGTTCTAGGCTTAATTTCGTGCAAATCGGAGATTATATAGGGACTTTGGTGTACCATTTACATAAAATCGGACGAAAATATATATGGGGACTATATCTAGGTAGGGTGATTTGCTACCCAATAAGAACTCAAAGTACCAAATTTCAGCGAATTCGGTCGAAAAATGCCATCAAAACCCCCAAAATACCGAAAATTGGGGGTACCCTTATATGGGGGCTATCTGAAAAAATGGACCTTTATTTATAATTTTTGGTAGGGAGATTTGCTTCTCAATAAGAACTCAAAGTACCAAATTTCAGCGAATTCAGTTAAAAAACGCGCTCAAGAACCTCAAAATACCGAAAATTTGGAGGTACCCTTATATGGGAGCGTGGACCGATTTTCTCCAATTTCAATAGGGTTCGTCCTTGGGCCAATTAAGTGACCTGTGCCAAATTTCATTCAAATCGGATCAAAAATGCGACCTGTACTTTGTTAACAAAAATACATAGACGGGCATTTCCTGAAATGCATAAATACCAGAAAGTGATTCTATGCATATTCTCAAAAGGAACCATGGGTCTATCTCGATTATTTTTGCCTGTTACAAACATATGCAAAAAGACGTAATACCCTGTACCACCAAAGACGTAATACCCTGAAGGGTATAAATAAAAGATCATTACCAAGCAAAGTTCGACCCATTATATCGATGTCATCGGCGTATGCGAGTAACATGTGTTGTTTGGTGTACCAAGTGCGATTTCTGTTCATCTTTGCATCTCGAATGATCTTTTCCAGCAGGAAGTTAAAAAGATCACACGACAAACTGTCACCTTGTCTGAATCCTCGTTCGGTATTGAAGGGCTCCGATAGGTCCTTTCCGACTTTAACTGCTGACTTTGTGCCTGCTAAAGTTATCCTGCATAGCCGTTCTAATTTTATTTTGCTTCTGCAGTTTCTAGGCACTCGTAACATTTGTCTTTGGTCTGCTCATATTTATCTTCCATCGGAGCATGGACACGAATAAGACTGATGTAGAAGAACTACCCTTTTATACGGATTATAGCAATTCGCTCATCTAGTGGAGTGAATCTGAAGACGAGGTCTTTTATTCTCCTGTTAACCATAAATCCGCAGCCAAATTCATGTTTTGTTTGGCATGGCAGCTATAATACAGGACGTAATCATCTGATTTACTCATCGCATTTCCTGTAAGGCAATAATACCTGGTTTGTACTTGTTGATTACATCCGCCAAAGCGAAAACTGCGCCTGTTATATACAATGTGCGCACATTCCAAGAGCATTATTATGGACCTTTATATGTTTGCGGGGGTCGTCAACATAGTAGGTGGTGTTTTCGAGTGTGGAAAAAACCCTGGTTGTTGCGGTTGCGAAATCCGAAACTATAGTCTTCCCTGACTTATCCCTTGGTGAACAATGCCAAACTTTCCCCACTAATAAATATTTGTTTTTTATATAAAAACAACAAACTGGGCCACTGAAGTTGTAGTTAAGGACAGCAAAACTGGTTGGTTTGTTGCTGTATACTACCAACACCAACAACGTCCACATAGGTTGGGTATATTCTACATATGTCTCCTAACAGACTCCGATTTCTTTACATAAATTTAATCAATCAGATACCCGTTTGTGTCTGCATCTGCGCCAATTAAAATAAATCTATAACTTCATTCTAGCCTCAATTTGATACGTTTCGTGTCAACCGGTGTGACATTTATGTAAAATCCATCGAAAATACAAACGGGATCTATATATAAATCTGAACCGATTTCAACAAAATTGTGTGTCAATCGTACAAACTTTGGGTCTTTAGTGCACACGTTACATAAAATTGAAGGAAAATATAAATGGGAGCTATATCTAAATCTGAACCGATTTTCATAACATTTAACACACATCATTCTAGACGCTGTTCAGTTAAAATCCGACGAAAATATATATGGAAACTATATCTACTTCTGAACCGATTTTTACGAAGGTTAGCAGACATCATTCTACATTCAATTCAGTACCCTGTGCCAAATTTCGTGCATCTCGAATGATATATAGGGACTTTGGTGTACCATTTTCATAAAATCGGACAAAACTATATATGCGAGCAATATCTAAATCTGAATAGATTTAGCACCCATCATTCTGGACCTAATTCAGTACCCCGTGTCAAATTTCGTACAGATCGAAAGATATATAGGGACTTTGATGCCCCTTTTACCTTAAATTGGACGAAACTATATATGGGAGCTATATCTAAATCTGAACCGATTTTCCGATTTTCAATTTCAATAGGGTTCGTCCTTGGGCCAAATAAGTGACTTGTGCCAAATTTCATCGAAATCGGATCATATATGCGACATGTACTTTGTTTACAATTTAACATCTACAGACGGACAGACGGACGTACATGCATAAATCGACTCAGAAAGTGATTCTATGCATATTCTCAAAAGGAACCATGTGTCTATCTCGTTTCCTTTTGCCTGTTACAAACATATGCACAAAGGCATAATATCCTGTACCAGCAACGTACACAGGATTTTATTTCGGGGGGGCCCGGTAGTACAAAATGAAAAAATTCGCTGTTGCAAAAATAAAATTAACCAGTGAGCGGAGCAGTATAGTCGGAGGGGGCCGACCATACGATACCCTACACAACTGCGACGGAGTTCTAACTTTCTAAAGAAGTTTACTCCGAGCCTGGGAAATATTTCGTGATATTTGCACCCTCTTGCCCGTTTAGTGGTCAACAGCACATCTTCCAAACACTGACATATTTTCCGAATATTACTAATATTCAGTACAGCCCTTCTTATTACTTGTCCAGATTGACTTCAGCGGTCAGGGTTGTATGGAGATGATCGGCTTATAACTGTGGCCTATATATCGATTCGAAAAATTGCAAAAAATTAAGTTTTCGGTCCATTTCATCCCAAAATTATTATCTGATCACCATCGAAAATTACAAGCGCTGTCCTTGGCCATAACTGGAACCCCATGGAAACTTTCAAATCGATCAGCGTTATATTTCCGACCCCTAGTGTGGTAAGGTTTACTATATAATATCTGAATACGTAAGCACCTGTAAATATTTAAGTGTAACTCCCACATCCGAGAACATACGACAATATAATTGGTATAAATTTAAAGGTCAGCCACTCCTCTTGAATATTCTATCAACTTCTCGGCTCTATGTTCTTTAGGAGTAAATATATACGCCATAGAATCCAAATTTTGTCATTTTTCACACAAAAGTCAGGGTTCATTTGACCCGCTAAATATCGACTTTATCTAATAAGGCATGTTTATTCTTTGGCCCGATCCCCTTCTCCATGTAAAATTTCACGATGTTCGGACCATAATTGCGGCCTCTGGAGCGACCAGAAACACCGACAAAAATTTAGTATTTGGTCCATTTCATCCCCTAAATATTAACCGATCTTTACCAAAAACAATAGGGGTCTTCATTGGCCAGAACCCATCCTACACGCAAAATTTCGTGAAGATTGGTCCATAACTGTGGCCTGTATCGTGTTTACAAATTATAATGGACAGACGGACGGACGGACACACATGTCTAAATCGACTCAGCTAGTCAAGATATGACGATCGGTATACTTAAAGGTGGGTCTAGGATCAATATTTCGCGGCGTTACAAAATCTTGGGGCTGCACAAAGCTATAATACCCTGACAACATAGTATAAATAAAATAATAAAAATTAATTTCGTCCGTCCCTGCCCTGTACCACAGTGTGGTGAAGGGTATAAAAATATTTTCCTGGTCATGTATATAAGCTCATGAAGCAATCGACTGGACTAGCCCTTTTTCTTTTCCTGAAGTCTTCAAAGAAATTATAAAAACGAACCATATGTACCATCTCATCATTAACAATTCAAGCTGTCTGGCATCGCTTCCAAACAATGCTTTTTTGTTCGGCCAAATCGTGAATTTGCTGGGTCAACCGCCTAATAGGCCTGAACTGGCACCCAATGACTTGTTTGAAAACATGTTTTGGAAGTTTAATAATCAGAGTCGAAAACGTGTTCCGACAATTGGTTTGGGTCCATAAAATACAATACAAATTATTTTTGGTTAATCCAGAAATATATGTAGTAGCGATAGTTTTTTTGGGGGTATGATTTTTAAAATATAGTCTAATCCCAAACTATTATATATACAGTGAACTCTCGATAATGTGAACTAATTAATGTCGGCGTAGTTCATATTTTCGAATTTGTTTACATTTTCGTTTCGACCAGCTTATGTCCATGATTTTTTCAATACTTTAATGTCAGTTTGAGTATTCACATTATCGTGAGTTCACTGTATGTATATATTCTGGCACTTCGACTTAAATATTTTCAATCACAACATAGGTACATAGTGTGGATGGCGGGGTTTAAATCCAAGCGGATGAGGAAATATTCAGAACTTGAGCAATAGTATGGACATAGACTGAGTAAAGCGCCACCCAGCACAACATAGGGACCTCAGCATGCTTGGTGGTAGCCCTATGCTCCCAAGAGTAGTAAGTGGAAGCAAAAAAATATTATTGAAAACAGACTACAAAGAATTTGAAATTGTTAAATTTTTTTTCGTTTTATGTATACATTGCTACATGATCTACTCTGCCGACTATAGCATAGTATACAATTGTAATTTTATTTATATCCAACTATAACATATTTTCAATAATAAACCGCTTAACGTACAGCAAAAAAATCTCAACAAAATTCATTAACGAGAAGCTTCAATATCGACACCGCAGGAAAAAACACCAACCCTCAGACGAACCAACTAACGATCTTGAATTGCAGCATCTTTAGACTTTAGCCTGATTTAAATGCATTCTTAATATCGCGTAATAAACGCTATTTTGTACTCGTTTTTTTTCGAATTCTAAAAAAACACTTGCTGACAAATGGATGAACGGACAGACAAACGGATAGATAGACAGACAGACATCCAACTATTTGCAACTACATATCTATATCTGTTAACCAGGCAGATCGTAAAGCAGCCAATTTCAAATTCACATATGTCGTTTCAAACTTATGTATTAGAATTCATCTTCTTCTTCGTCCGGAGATGATGATGACGATGGTGGCAATGCTGCTGATGCACGTTTGAGGATTGAATTTGTGAATATTAGAAGATGTAGAAACAGAACAAGTCACTCGACACTCGAACTTGACTAGAAGAACATTATGCTGGTAATAACTTGGCCACAAAGACATCATTGTCAGCCAATTGATGCAGCAGCCAAGAATATTTCCCCCATGGTGATTCTGATTCTTCTTCGCGTAGTCTGTGTTTTAAACTATTAGCTATGGTGTGGGTTTTTTGTTCGATATTCTCTGAGCTTCATTCCATTCATATTCATGTTTGGCGATTAGAATCGAAATGATTTTATAACCATCCGAACAGGTAAAACAAAGCAGCAAAAACATTAAACACGATTTTGATGGTCATTTGTTTTCCTTTTAAGCGCGATTTAATTTTAACTGGCTAGCTGGCATGTAATATCTGTGTCGAATCATATTTTAAGATTGCAAATAAAGAGTCCCATATGAATGAGTGAACGAACGAACAAGTTTGGAATAATTTTAAACGGTCTGCTTCTTTATTTTGTTTTCTAGGCCGAGACAAATATTGTATTCTAAGTGGCGCTCAAGGTTAGACAACAGTAACCCCTTTGAGCTTATGTAGCAGGATATCGAATTATTAGCAGATCTTTTATTTTACAGCTCCAGAAAATTATAGTTAAACAAAGCGCTTTCATTATTTTTCCTGGTGTCAAATGATCATACAATTTAGTAAAAACGCGGGACAAATCAGTACACCAAATACAAATTTCATAACTTTTTAATGAAAATCCAAATCGTGGACTGATACTAATAACGCATGGTTGAATATACAGATTACATAGTGTAGGAATTAGAGAATTTTTGGGGTTATAATTATATGAGGACTATGTCTAATTAATGACCGACATATGTCAATTTCGAAACCAATATTTTAGTTTTGTGTCTCAATTCTTTTCTTCAGGAGGTATAATTATACGGGGGAGATGCCTAAATGCTGGCCGATATATTTCATTATCGTCAGGTTCGAGTTTTTTATCACGATTTTCTTATAAAGCGGAATGATTAAAACCGATGGATAAATCGTCTTAGAATTCCGATGGATAAATCGTCTTAGGGTAAAACTGACTATTTCGAGTAACGACTATCCCCTATACTATGATAGAATACGCCTATAAGGGGACAACCCCTACACAAGGAGCTAATCAGCTAACTATTTTAATATACGAAGGGGGTTATATGGGAACTACCCCTAAAAGGGGGCGAATATTAATAATTTTTGGTAGGAAGATTTGTTACCATATGCGACTACAAAATACCAAATTACAGCGAATTCGATTAAAAAACGCACTCAAGAATCCCAACATACCGAATATTGAAGGTGGCCCTATATGGGGGCTACTCGAAAAAAATTGACATATATTTATAATTTTTAAATAAATTAAATTCGGTACCCAATAAGAACCCATTGTACCAAATTTCAGCGAATTCGATTTAAAAACGCGCTTAAATCCTCAATATACCGTAAATTTGGCGTACCGTTATATGGGTGCTACCAGAAAAAAGTGGACCAAAAAGAACCCAATGTACCAAATGTCAGCGAATTCGGTTGAAAAACGCGCTCAAGAAATTGGGGTATACCCCTATATGGGAGCTATGCCTAAACGTGCACCGATATATCCCTTCTTCGAACTTCCCTGCAGACACAGGACAACCCTATGCAAAATTTCAGCACCCTATCTCAATTCCTTCAGAAGATAGCGTGTTTACAACAGACGGACGGACGGTCAGAGAGACGGCCGGACATGGTCAGATCGTCTTAGAATTTCACTCTGATCAAGAATTTATATACTTTATAGGGTCGGAAATGAATATTTCGACCCTATGGTGGAGGGTATAATTACCGAAAATGTAGTTGTACCGTTATATAGAAGCTATCAATATCAAAACCTGTATCAGTATCAGTATTTAAGTGGAAAGATTTAACTCACCGTGATAAACCAAAATACCAAATTACAGTCAATTCGGTTCAGAAACAGTGTCGAAGCCCCCAAAATTCTGAATAATGGGGATACCGCTTCATAGGAGTTACCCCGAAACATGGTCCAATATTGATTATATTTGTTGGGGAGATTTTCTACCCAAGAGGAATCGAAAAAATATAGCTGGTTGGGTTGAAAAACGGGGTCAAATTCCAAATATTTGGATGTATAGTTAAATGGTGGCTACCCTAAAACTTGGGGCTATATTTTTTGAAGGGAGATTTTCTACTCAATGATAATCTCTAATCATATTAGAACCAATTCTCTTAAAAATCCTGCCCAAAACATCAAAACGCGGGATAACGTACCTACCTGTGTTTCAAATTGTGAGTAATCATGTTGGCTCTTTAAAGTTAAATTGCATTGGTAGTTATGTGGAATATCACATGTTCAGTCCAGATGTTTTAATTGTTTTCCATGTTTTAAACTCATTTTAAAATTCCAATCATCATATCCACTCTTTTTCGTGTCCAATTCTTGATGGCTGCTCGGAAAGGGCACTGATTTAAATAATTTCGAATTATGAATTCGTGTCCGTTATTCTTTTGTATGGATATGAAAAGGGAAAAAGGTTTAACTGAATGTTTCATGTTTCAATTGCTGCACTTTTTTATTTTATTTCCTCGTAGTCCTGTTGACCACTATTCGCCTTCATTTCAATTATGTATTTGATTTATTTACATTTATTATCTAACATGTCTTTTGCAAAAAATAATTGTTCTCGATTGCCATATTTGTCAACAAAATTTAAATCAAAATTCTATTTAAAAATGCAAAATTGTTGGAAGACTACAACACCAATGTATCTTATATTACCAAGAAAATTTTTCAGTTTTAGTAATGCAGTTATTGTCATCTGCAAACATTCACTTAAAACCCCCTATTGAAATATTCCTACACACAAATATTCGATGTGGTCATATCAATAATTTGATCATAATAGATAGAGATGGTATTTACCGGGTATTTACCGGGTAAATACCCAAGGGGTGGGTAAATACCCA
Source organism: Musca vetustissima (assembly GCF_032173495.1). Classification (NCBI taxonomy): domain Eukaryota; kingdom Metazoa; phylum Arthropoda; class Insecta; order Diptera; family Muscidae; genus Musca; species Musca vetustissima. The sequence continues at coordinate 57,899 of NW_026886030.1, forward strand.
TTTGCGGGTATTTATTTGGGTATTTACTATATTGACTCGGTAATACAACATCTTACACCCTATTTCCGGGTTTCTGTTATCAAATCGATTTAGAATAGATAGTTTTACGATACTTTAGAGACGTGGGTAAATACTTGGGTAAATACCAGAGTTTTTACCCGAAAAATGGGTAAAAACTCATTAACTGCCGAACCACTTGACATAGGCGGCCAAAATTTTGCACACATGTTTCTCATGACAAAGCAAATATAGAAATCCAACATGGGGTCCCTGGGTCCAAGTTTTGATATAGCCCCCATATAACCGTATCTCCCGATTTAAGGTATTTTTTGCCTATTAGACACATTTTACAACCAAATTGGCTGTAATTTGGCACAGAGTGTTCTTTTTGGGTACAAAATGTCCATGCAAAATTTTATGTATATATATTTTGAGTATTTACCCAAAAATTGGGTATAAACTCACTAACTGCCGAACTACTTGACATAGGCGGCCAAAAATTTTACACACTTGTTTCTAATGACAAAGCAAATATAGAAATCCAACATGGGGTCCCTGGGTCCAAGTTTTGATATAGCCCCCATATAACCGTATCTCCCGATTTAAGGTATTTTTAGCCTATTAGACACATTGTGAGGCCAAATTGGCTGTAATTTGGCACAGAGTGTTCTTTTTTGGGTACCAAATGTCCACGCAAAATTTTATGTATGAAGGTCCACGTTTACTGGTAGCCCCCATACAAAGGTACCCCTATTTTGAGTATTTACCCAAAAATTGGGTATAAACTCACTAACTGCCGAACCACTTGACATAGGCGGCACACATATTTCTAATGACAAAGCAAATATAGAAATCCAACATGGGGTCCCTGGGTCCAAGTTGTGATATAGCCCCCATATAACCGTATCTCCCGATTTAAGGTATTTTTAGCCTATTATACACATTTTGAGGCCAAATTGGCTGTAATTTGGCACAGAATGTTCTTTTTGGGTACCAAATGTCCATTTTACCTTTGTATGGGGGCTACCAGTAAACGTGGACCTTCATACATAAAATTTTGCATGGACATTTGGTACCCAAAAAGAACACTCTGTGCCAAATTACAGCCAATTTGTTTGTCATTAGAAACATGTGTGCAAAATTTTGGCCGCCTATGTCAAGTGGTTCGGCAGTTAATGAGTTTATACCCAATTTTTGGGTAAATACTCAAAATAGGGGTTCGGCAGTTAATGTGTTTATACCCAATTTTTGGGTAAATACTCAAAATAGGGGTACCTTTGTATGGGGGCTACCAGTAGACGTGGACCTATATACATAAAATTTTGCATGGACATTTGGTACCCAAAAAGAACACTCTGTGCCAAATTACAGTCAATTTGGCCTCAAAATGTGTCTAATAGGCAATAAATACCCTAAATCGGGAGATACGGTTATATGGGGGCTATATCAAAACTTGGACCCAGGGACCCCATGTTGGATTTCTATATTTGCTTTGTCATTAGAAACATGTGTGCAAAATTTTGGCCGCCTATGTCAAGTGGTTCGGCAGTTAATGAGTTTATACCCAATTTTTGGGTAAATACTCAAAATAGGGGTACCTTTGTTTGGGGGCTACCAGTAAACGTGGACCTTCATACATAAAATTTTGCATGGACATTTGGTACCCAAAAAGAACACTCTGTGCCAAATTACAGCCAATTTGGTTGTAAAATGTGTCTAATAGGCTAAAAATACCTTAAATCGGGAGATACGGTTATATGGGGGCTATATCAAAAGTTGGACCAGGGACCCCATGTTGGATTTCTATATTTGCTTTGTAATTAGAAACATGTGTGCAAAATTTTGGCCGCCTATGTCAAGTGGTTCGGCAGTTAATGAGTTTATACCCAATTTTTGGGTAAAAACTCGGGTATTTACCCAAGTTTTTACCCACGTCTTTAAAGTATCGTAAAACTATTCATTCTAAATCGATTTGATAACAGAAACCCGGAAATAGGGTGCAAGATGTTGTATTACCGATTCAATATAGTAAATACCCACAAATGGGTATTTACCCAATTTACCGGGTATTTACCCAATTTACCGGGTATTTACCCTTTGGGTATTTACCCACTGCCCATCTCTAATAATAGAACAAGGTCTTTTTAGACAAGAGGCCAGTAAGTCAACCACCAGCATCATCATTATCGTCGCAGCAACCGTGAAAACTGTAACAAACCGTGATTTGAAAACCAATTGGATATTCTTCTGTGACCATTTGCCAGTAATGTTTTGTCATTTATGGTCATCATAGAATTCCCAAAACGTAAGTAAATCAAATCGCAACATGGTTTTTGTATTTTTGATATGGAATTTCATAAATGATTATATGAGTTATACTAAATTGTTTGTTTTTTAATTGTATTTATCAATATTTCAATATATTCCGAATTAAAATCATAGCTACAAGATGATCGAAGAGTGGTTCGCGCAATCTGCTTTTCCATGAATCAGCCAGTAAGGAAAGAAGTAAAGTCGGACTGGGCCGTCTATATGATACCCTTCACCACTTTGGGTATATTGTATATATGTATCCTTCCAATTGCATGTCAATCTTCCCTCGAAGGAACATACTCATGCCTTGATACATTAATCTCGACCAGACACCCGTTCGAAATACATATGGAAACTAGCTACATCTGCACCAATTTAAACAAAACGCAATAATGCCATTCAAGTCTCAATCGAAATCTGAATTAAATTTCCCGAAACGTACCACAGAGACTCAGTTCTGTACGCTATGCCAAATTTCATGCAAATCGAAGGATATTTGGGCCTTTGCACCAATTACATAAAATCGGACGAAAGTATATATGGTAGCTATATCGAAATCTGAACCGATTTTCCCGAAACTTACCACTAATCATTCCTGACTCAATTCAATACGCTAAACCAAATTTCGTGCAAATGGAAAGTAATATAGGGACTTTGGTGCACCATTTACAAAAGATCGGACGAAAGTATATTTGGGAGCTATATGTAAATCTCAACCGATTTCCACGAATCTTAGCACACAATCCAATTCAGCACGTCGTGCCAAATTTCGTTCGGAGGATATATAGGGACTTTTATGCATCATTTACATTAAATAAGACGAAAATGTATATGGGAGCTATATCTAAATCTGAACCCATTTTTACGAAACTTAACACACATCATTCTAGGCTTAATTCAGTAGGCTGAATATTTAGGGACTTTGGTGCACCATTTACCTTAAATCGGACGAAAATATATATGGGAGCTATATCTATATCTGAACCGATCTTTAGGAAACTTATTCCAGACTTAATTCAATACGCTGTGCCAAATTTAGTGCAAATCAAATGTTATATAGGGACTGTGGGGCACCGTTTACTTTAAATCGGACGAAAATATATATGGGAGCTACATCTAAATCTTACCCGATTTTCACGAAACTTAGCACACATCATTCTAGGCTAAATTCAGTACGCTGTGCCAAATTTCGTGCAAATCGAAAGATATGTAGGGACTTTGGTGCACCATTTATCTTAAATCAGACGAACATATATATGAGAGCTATATCTAAATCTGAACCGATTTTTCCCAATTTCAATAGAGTTCGTCCTTGGGCCAAATAAATAAGCTGTGCCAAATTGCATCCAATTCGAATCAAAAATGTGACATGTACAATTTAACATGGACAGATAGACGGACGGACGGACATGCATAAATCGACTTAAAAAGTGTTTCTATGCATATTCTCAAAAGGAACCATGTGTCTATCTCGTTTCCTTTTGCCTGTTACAAACATATGCACTAAGACATAATACCCTGTACCACCGTGTGGTGAAGGGTATATAAATCGAAATACAGCTTGGAAAATGAAACACCAGTGAGCGGAGCTGTACAACTACCACGGAACTCTAACATTCTTCGGATTTTTATTCCGAGATAGTTGCACCCTCTTGCCCGGTTAGAGGTCAACAGCACCTCTTCCTTACACCAACATATTTTCCGAATATTACTACTATTCAGTACAGTCCTTCTACTTACTTGTCCATATTCCCTTCACCGTGTGTTGTGTTGTGATGTTCGGCTTATAATTGTGACCTATAGATCGAATCAAAAAAAAAAAAAAACAAAAAAATTAATTTCCGGTTCACTGCCAAGTCCCGATGTTTCTGGTGAGGCACTGTACATGTGTGTGGCCTAGCGTTGTCCTGGTGGAACACGACACCACTCCTGTTGGCTAAATCGGACCATTTCCGGTCAATTGTAAATGGTTTAAAACAGTTTTATGGTCGATTTATAGCTCCTGGGCGATGTCACAACTGCTAACATGCCGGTCAACTTCGGTCACTTCTCCGATCTTATCGACATTTTCGACGACCGGCCTACCTGTGCGAGGTGCATCTTTAACATCAAAAATTTCTGAACGGAATCTACACACATACTTGGTTTTTACTACTGCACATAACTGGCTGTTACAGTACGGAACCATAAACACCATTAACAATTTTAGCCCCTTGGCTTGTATTTTCGCCTTTGTCAAAGATAAACTGTAAAATGTACCGAATTTTCTCTTTGTTCACTTCCATTTTTAACACCCTGTAACTCAGAACTGAATGCACCAAAAAAAATTTTTACTGCGAAATGTGACCCTTCCTACGAACATAAATCTGAAATTGTTTGATCGATACTTTACGGGAAATCTATCAGTACAGCAATCTGCCAAAAAATAATGGATTTCTTTTTTCCCAACCTAATTAGTTAACTGCTTTCACACTTAAGACAAAGGACACTAAAGAACTAATAAATGTCCTGCAAGAACCCGGAATACAAAATGACAACCACTTCAAGAGAAGAATACGTCTAAAAACTTTGAAATAACGAAAATAGGTCCGTAGTTAAAAAAGGGGTTTCACAACCTTGATCTAAATTAATAATTTTCTGCACATATGAATGCCACTCTCCAAAACACCCAAATCGAAATTACAATTACCGAAAATGTAGTTGTACTGTTATATAGGAGATATCTGTATCAAAACAATGTATCAGTATTAGTATTTTAAGTGGGATGATTTAACACCCCGTGATAAACCAAAATACCAAATTACAGTCAATTCGGTTCAGAAAAAGTGTCAAAGTCCCCAAAATACTGAATAATGGGGATAACGCTTCATAGAAGCTACCCCAAACATGGTCCAATATTGATAATATTTGTTGGGGAGATTTTCTACCCAATAAGAATCGAAAATATTAAAATTCGATTGAAAAACGGGATGTCGTTTTATGTGAGGGCTACCCTAAAAAGTGGACAACATTAGCAGGAAGTTTTTCTATCCAGTAAAACCCAAAATATAGCTGGTTTGGGGTCAAATTCCAAATATTTGGTTAGTGACTACCTTACAACATGGACCTATTTTTTGTAGGGAGATTTACTACACAATGATAATCTTTAATATCATATTAGAACCAATTCTCTTAAAAATCCTGTCCAAAACTTCAAAATGCGGGATAACGTACCTACCTGTGTTTCAAATGATCGGTAAACACGTTGGCTCTTGAAAGTTAAATTCCATTGGTTGTTGTGTGGAATATGACATGGTCAGTCCAGACCCAATATAATTTTTTGCTTATTATTTTAAATGTTTTCCATGTTTCAAACACATTTTAAAATTCCAATCATCATATCCACTCTTTTTTGTATCCAATTCTTGATGGCTGATCGGTAAAGGCACTGATTTCAATAATTTCGAATGATGGATTTTAAGCTGTCAATCATCGTTATTATTTTGAATGAATGTGAAAAGGGGAAAATGTTTAACTGAATTATTCCAATTGCTGCGCTGTATTACCGTTTAATACTTATTTTTATTTCCTCCTAGTCCGGTTGACCATTATTTGCCTTCATTTCAATTACGTATTTGATTTATTTACATTTATTATCTAACTTGTCTTTCAAAAAATAATTGTTCTCGATTGCCATATTTGTCAACAAAACTTCATTCAAAATTCTATTTAAAAAATGCAAAGTTATTGGAAGACAACAACAACAATGTATCTTAGATTACCAACACAATTATTCAGTTTTAGTGATGCTGTTATTGTCATCTGCAAACATTCACTTAAAATCGCTATTGAAATATTCATACACAGAAATATTGACCAATACAAAGTCTTCGAAGTGGTCGTATCAATAATTTAATCATAATAGAACAAGGTCTTTTTAGACAAGAGGCCAGTAAGTCAACCACCAGCATCATCGCAGCCACCGTGAAAACTGTAACAAACTGTGATTTGAAAACCAATTGGATATTCTTGTGTGACCATTTGCCAGTAATGTTTTGTCATTTATGGTCATTAAAGAATTCCCAAAATGTAAGTAAATCAATCACAACATGGTTTTTGTATTTTGAAAATATCATAGATGACTATATGAGTTATATTAACCTTTTTGTTTTTGTAATTGTACTAATCAAAATTTCAATATGTTCCGAATTAAAATCATAGCTACAAGATTATCGGAGAGTGGTTCACGCAATCTGCTTTTTCATGAATCAAAAATAATAGGTTAAAGGATTAAGGAGACGACAGTGAGCTGGCAGTATGAGTGGAGTGTGGTCATCTCTTCTTATACCAGGGATGGACAATTCAGTACAATAGTACATTTCCATTTAATAGTGCAAGTACTTTTTACTAAAAAAAAGTACCGTAGTACCCCGCCACCTTTTCAATAAAGGAACTTCGGGTAATGTGGACGGTCATTTTCTTTTTATGCCCTTCACCAAACTGTATTACAGGATATTATGTCTTTGTTCATATGTTTGTAACAGGCAAAAGGAAACGAGATAAACACATGGTTCCTTTTGAGAATATGCATAGAATCACTTTCTGAATCGATTTATGCATGTTCGTCCGTCTGTAGATGTTAAATTGTAAACAAAGTACAGGTCGCTTTTATAATCCGATTTCGATGAAATTTGGCACAGCTCAATTCTTTGGCCCAAGGACGAACCCTATTCAAATTGAAGAAAATCGGTTCAGATTTGGATATAGCTCCCAAATATAGTTTCGTCCGATTTTATATAAATGGTGTAACAAAATCCCTATATATCTTTTGATTTGCACGAAATTTGACACAGAGTATGGAATTAAGCCTAGAGTGATGTGTGCCAACATCAGTTCAGATTTAGACAAAACTCCCACATATAGTTTCGTCAGATTTTATGTTAATAGTCTACCAAAGTCCCTATATAGCTTTCGATTTGCACGAAATTTGGCACAGCGTACGGGATTAAGTCTAGAGTGATGTGTGTTAAGTTTCATGAAAATCGGTTCAGATTTAGATATAGCTCCCATATATAGTTTCGTCCGATTTAAATGTTAAATGTTACAAATGTTCCTATATATCTAAATTTGGCATAGCGTATTGAATTTAGTGGAGAATGATGTGTGCCAAGTTTCGTGAAAATCGGTTGAGATTTAGACATTGCTCCCATACAGTGTTGCCAATTTAGCACTTTTAGTGCTATATTTAGCACTTTTTAAACTCGTTTAGCACCAAAAAAATTGATCTAGCACCTAGCACTTTTTTAGCATTTTTAATTTGATCCAGGATTTTTACATAATTTTTTTTTAGTATAACTTCAAAAAAATTGTCGTTTTTCGATTTTACATTGACACATTGAAGTTTTCGTATGTTTCACATGGTGGATTTGATTTTCCAATTTTTTTCCAGTGAGTGGAGTCATATAGTCGGGCGGGGCTATCCATATGATACCCTACGTAACTACTGCAAGACTTAAATTACCTGCGAAATTAATTGCCGCGTCGGTGAAAACTTCTGTGGGATATCCATTTCCTGGTGTTATAATAATACTACAATATCAGAATATAACAAGTATTATAAAAACCGATAACCTCCACCATAAGGAAGGCAATAAAAATATCTAAAATTAATGGGAGCTCCTAGGAAAAAAACTCATGTTATGATAGGACATCGAACATACCGAAAAATACGTGAGAAAAACATATTGTAATTCTCAGAACATCAAACAGTGGAGCTACCGTTATATGGGGCTATAATAAAACAGAGATCAATGTTGATATTTTTGGAAGTGAGATTTAAAAGCTAATGAGAATACAAAGTACCAAATTACAGCCAATTCGTTTGAAAAATCTATCCAAAATTCTCAAAATATTAACTTGGTTGGTGATACCGTTATGAGAACCCAAAATACAAAATTAGAGCCAATTTGATTGGGAAATGTGTCAAGAATTTCCATGTCGTGGGGTACCATATTAGCCAATTACAGCCAATTTGGCGGGAAAACGTGTCCAGAATGGCGAATACCGGGGGTACCGTTATATGGAGGGTGCCCTGAAACTTTGGCTAATATTAATAATTTTTGCTACGGATATTCAATGAGAACCCAAAATACATACCAAATTACAGTCAGTTCGATTGGAAAATGTTTCCAAAATACCGAATACCGATCGTGTTGAAATCACGATCTCTATCGTGATTTCAACAGACGGACATACGTAAATCGACATAGACTTTTATTTTGATGAATAATATATAGACTGTGGTGTCTCCGGTGAATATTTCGAGGTGTTGCAAACGGAATGACAAATTTAATATAGACTCCACCTTATGGTGTTGTGGTAATGGTAACACTAAACACTATTAGAATATGTACGCCTCTGTAAATATTTACGTATAGCTCCCACAACCGTGTCGGTCTCTGTCCTTCTAGAATAAATGTATACGGCTCGATCAATATGCTCATTCATTAGCGTTTCTCCTATGTAGAATTCTGTGTCCTCTAGAGAGACCAGAAAAACATATAAAATGTTGTTGGTTGACATCAACCGGCAACTTACTGTTACTTTGTTACCGTTACTTTGTTTACAAATGTTAATGTACAGACGGACAGACACACACATATCGACTCAGCTAGTCGAGATATGACGATCCGTATAATAAAATGTAAGTCCAGTACTAATATTTCGTGAAGTTACTTATAATATCCTCGCAACATAGCTGTTAATTTATATTTTCTTATTCGTATTTAAGTATATAAATAATTTTCTAAGAAATATAGATCTCATTATAAGCTATAATAAAATTTCTTTATATTCATTTTTCACTTTTTTTCTGGCACATATATAGTTTCGTCAGATTTTATGTAAATGGTGTACCAAAGTCCCTATATATCTTTCGATTTGCACGAATTTTGAATTTATAAGTAAATGAAGAACTCAAAATGTGACCGAATGCACAAAACATACTGAAATAAGTGTAACCTAACATGTGACAAGTTTTGATATACTCGGTTTAGATTTCGATATTTTGCTTCACATTTATTTACATAATTTTGTCCCATTGTAAGAAGCAACTCTATAACTGACTAAAATGTAGTATAGTTTGCAGAATGACATGTTTAATTTCATGTTAATGGTGCTTCAAAAATGTGACGTCTGTTAGGATTTCATCTGTTGAATATACCAAAAGTGGTGAAGGGTATCATATAGTCGGCCCAGTCCGACTTTACTACTTTCCTTACTGGTTTATATTGAGACTTTCTACTCAATTATAATCCAAAGTCTAAAATTTCAACACATTTGCTTAAAGTACGTGGCGAACTACTCAATACCGGAACCCTACAAAAGAGGCCGAATATTAAACATTTTTATCAAATTGCAGCCAATTCTGTAGAAAACTGCGCTCAAAACCCGTAAATTTTGGGAGTACATTATATTTGGGGGCTACCCAAAATATGGGGCAAATATTGATCACTTTAGGCGGGAAGATTTGGTACCCAATTAGCAACCAGCAAATTATAGCCGATTTTATTGAAAACCATGTCTAAAATCCATAAAATCCGCATATTTTAGGGTCCCATAAAATTTGCCTACCCCAAATATTTTTCCAAAAATTTCTTAGAAACATGTTTCGTTATAGACTTTTGTGCTGATCTATAGTGTGGGATAAATTTTTCGATGGAGGGTATAAACATGTTGCGGGAGAGCTTTTACCCACTCCCATCTACAGAAATATTCGGAAAGTTATTGACCACTTCAGTTGGTAACAAAAAAATATAAGAGTACTTTTTTTATCCGCCATTTGGGTTCTCTTTGCATAGCACCCGTATAACGGTAACCTCACATCTCTGTACTGAAAATGATTTCACTAACCAAAATGATAAATATTGATCTCCATAAAGCTATTAGGTAATCATCCTTTTCAGATGCCTTTTTTGGTATATTCAAAATCCTATAATAACATGATTTTTCTCCTAGGTGCCCCCATAAATTGGACATATTTTGAATGTCATCCTCATGGTAGAGGGTATATAAAATTCAGCCGGGCCGAACTTAACATAATTGTAACATGTATTTAACTCTTTTCGTATTACAGAAATATTATCGGCATTTATTAATCTTTATCATTAAATGCAGAAATAGAACACCCTATATCCGAATATAGGACACATAGATAACTTCTTTTATATTCTCCACCATAAGGCGGGGTGTATATCAACATTGTCATCTTTTCCGACAATTATCAAATATAGTTCCATATTTTGGTATAGTCCCCAATTAATGATCTCATTATTTTATGTTTTAAATGATCCTAAGTAACTTGGCATTCCGGAGCATTGGAGGGTCTTCGATATTTATTTACCTAACCCGTTTCTATACTACTCCAGAAATCTGTTGCATTTCGATTTCAACTACGACCCCCAAATCAACTCCCCATCATATTGCTGGCTGACTGACTGTGGGAAATTAAAATGCAAATATCTATCACATTTGAGGATTACGAAATTCCTGCACATTTTGCTGCGTATTCTTGGAAGTGAATCAGACTGAAATGAAACAAAAACATGGCTTGGCTTAGAGATCGTCATTGTTGAGATTTTATGCTTGGCTAAGGCAACAACAAAAATTGTGTAAAAAATTGAAACTTTGAATTCAATTTTTCAAATCGATTCGTCTTGTTTGTCAGCGCAGAAGACAACAGCAACAACCAAACAAAAAAAGAAACAATTTGAATATCAAATTTTAGACAATAGCCCTGATGTATGACGGTCTAGAGATGGAATGAATATTCTGTATTTTAGCAAAACGGAGGTATGGCATCGGGCAATGAGTGTGGTCGGGGGTGGGTGATGGTGTAGGTAAATAAATAATACAATAATCATTTAACAATAAAGATAATAATGCCCTTATAACAGTGAAATAATTCATGGAATTACGAGCTCCTCATTCAGTTCAGTGCAGCAGCAGCAACAGCAACACCATCTCAACAATGGCAGCAACAACAACAAAAACAATAGAAACAAAATAAGCCAATTGGTTTGCATTTGTAACGCATTCCGCTTCAATTCAAGCAGCACAACAATGAAACAAACGTCCATTGGCCAAAAAAGTACAAAAACTAGCCAAAGCATCCGAAAGCCAAAGCGTCTCGTCCCGTCCGCTCAATGTGTAGCCGCAGCATTTCATGATCATGCGAAAAGTGAATCTAAATCTGTTCAGAGATTGATTAATGGTGGCAAAAGTATCGCAATATCGCATAAAATGTGACGAGACAGACAATGCCTTTGTCCGTCTGTCTGTCAATGGTCTTTTGTTTTGTGATTTTGATAATTTTGTCTAGCCATTGGTTTGTCGGTCGGAGGTCTTGTTAATCGAAGACCAATACCCAAGAGTATTGCTGTAATCCTTATGCAAATGTTATTGTTGTTGTTTCTTTGTCAAATAAAGATAATACATTACCGACATGTCACAGATGTTATATTCTTAATAATATGTAGGTTAAATATTTGCATGCGTGGTTTTGTTCAATAGAAGAAAAAGTTCCTCTGCACACTCAGAAAAAATCCTCAGACCACTGAGGATATGGAAAAAATATTGCTCATTCCCCTGAAGTGTATTTATACCCTTCACCACACTGTGGTACAGGGTATTATGTCTTTGTGCATATGTTTGTAACAGGCAAAATGAAACGAGATAGACACGTGGTTCCTTTTGAGAATATGCATAGAATCATTTTTTAAGTCGATTTATGCATGTCCGTCTGACCGTCCGTCCATGTATTTTTGTTAACAAAGTACAGGTCGCATTTGTTACCCGATTTTAATGAAATTTGGCACAGTTCACTTATTTGGCCCAAGGACGAACCCTATTGAAATTGGGAAACATCGGTTCAGATTTAGATATAGCTCCCGTATATATCTTCGTCCGATTTAAGGTAAATGGTGTACCAAAGTCCCTATATATCTTTCGATTTGCACGAAATTTGGTATATCGTACCGAATTAAGTCTAGAGTAATGTGTGCTAAGTCTCGTGAAAATCGGTTCAGATTTAGATATAGCTTCCATATATATTTTCGTCCGATTTAAGACAAATGGTGCACCAAAGTCCCTAAATATCTTTCGATTTGCACGGAATTTGGCACAGCGTACTGAATTAAGCCTAGAGTGATGAGTGGTGAGTTTCGGGAAAATCGGTTCCGATTTAGATATAGTCCCCGTATATATTTTAAATTTGGATTTATAACTAAATAAAAAAATTCAAAATGTGGCCGAATGCAAAAAACATACTGAAATAAGTGTTACCTAACATGTGACAAATTTCGATGAAATCGGTTTAGATATTTTGTTTTTAATTTATTTACATAATTTTGTCTCATTGTAAGAAGCAACTCTATATCTGACCAAAATTTAGTATAGGTTACAGAATGACATGTTTAATTTCATGTTAATGGTCCTTCAAAAATGTGACGTCTGTTAGGATTCCATCTGTTGATTATACACAAAGTGAAGGGTATCATATAATACTACTTTCCTTACTGGGTTTCTTTAAAAAAATCCTCAGCCCGATGAGGTGAGAAAAAATTCCTCAGCAAGCTGAGGTGTCTTTTTTCTACAGAAAAAAAATCCTCAGTATCCACTGAGGTGTCTTTTTCCTATAGAAAAAAATTCCTCAGTACCCACTGAGGTGTCTTTTTAGTATAGAAAAAATTCCTCAGTACCCACTGAGGTGTCTTTTTCCTATAGAAAAAAATTCCTCAGTACCCACTGAGGAAAATTCCTCAGTACCCACTGAGGTGTCTTTTTTCTATAGAAAAAAATTCCTCAGTACCCACTGAGGTGTCTTTTTTCTATAGAAAAAAATTCCTCAGTACCCACTGAGGTGTCTTTTTTCTATAGAAAAAAAAATCCTCTTCCCCTTGATGTGATTTTTTTATCCACACACCTATGCTCTTGATGCTTCTATCTATGCAAATAATTTTTGAGATTTTCACGCCTTGATGTCGTGCATGATTTCCCATAAAATCTGATTAGTTTTCAATTAATATTTGTTATTTTTTATTATTGGCTGATTTAGTTGGCGGAATCATCATCGATGGATTGTACATGAATTGGCCATTTAACATAGGCAGGCAGCAGCATCGCCAGCGCCTTAACTTTTTATTTGAAGCGAGGCGAACTATCCGCCGATATCCACGGCAACCATCACCACCACCAGCGAGAATGTTGGGTTATCTTTTTTAATTGAATTGCTAATACGTGTCATTAAAATAAAATTATTGTGCAATTAACAAGAAAGAGTCACGCAATAATGTAATTTATATTGAAAATTGGTTTATTATCGAATGACCCTTTTTGTTTGTAATTTTGTTTCGGATTACAAGTTTTGCATGATTGCGGAATTCTAGTAACAAATTGTTTACAAGTTGTTGTAAATAATATTAATTCACAATAGCGGGTAATAACTTCTGATTAGTATTGTATGGTAGTGTATGAGCGGTGGCCGATGTTGATTGACACTGGTTTACATGTTCTGTTCACAGTTGGATTTGTTTTTAATTAATTTCTAAGTTTTAACGAAGTTTGGCGAATAAATATTGTTTGTTCGCCAAACAGCAACAACATCACAAACATTTGATTTTTATGACAGTGTTTGTTTTATGTTTGTTGTCCGTTAAACAATAAACTGGACATTGAATCTGGGTAACCGGATAGTGTAGTAATAGCCGCACACACATACACTCGATGATATTGCAAAAGATATTCGTGAGATAAAGATTAGTTTTCAAATTAGTCATTCATTGGTTTCGATGATTGACAAATGGTTTTGAACTTTCCATTTCATGTGATGATGTTGTGAACTTGAAAATTAGAACTTTTCCGGTTGGGAAAGGTCAAGATATTGGAAGAGGCAGATATATGGAAATGTGGCAAAGGAACTCAATGAGACACATAATTCTTCTCACTTTTGCAGTCGTTTTTCCTATAGAAAAAAAATCCTCAGGCTACAGGATTCAAAATAATACATTTTTCCTTTCAAAAAAGATTTGTCACCTTAACCGCACGTTACATATCTTTCATCGGGCATTTTCAAATATAACTGTAATTGAACCCTGCCATTTGTGTAACCCAAACCAAATTCTTGCACCATTCATTCTGCATAAAACATGGATTTTGTGTAAACAAATGATGATAGCCACCACTGCTAAAGATTCTTGTCAGCCATCTCTTGGCCATGTTAAGACAGCAACAATTTCAATTTCAATATAAATTACATTATTGCGTGACTCTTTCTTGTTAATTGCACAATAATTTTATTTTAATGACACGTATTAGCAATTCAATTAAAAAAGATAACCCAACATTCTCGCTGGTGGTGGTGATGGTTGTGGTGGATATCGGCGGATAGTTCGCCTCGCTTCAAATAAAAAGTTAAGGCGCTGGCGATGCTGCTGCCTGCCTATGTTAAATGGCCAATTCATGTACAATCCATCGATGATGATTCCGCCAACTAAATCAGCCAATAATAAAAAATAACAAATATTAATTGAAAACTAATCAGATTTTATGGGAAATCATGCACGACATCAAGGCGTTAAAATCTCAAATATGATTTGCATAGATAGAAGCATCAAGAGCATCGGTGTGTGGATAAAAAATTACCTCAAGGGGAAGAGGATTTTTTTTCTGTACAAAAAATACACCTCAGTGGGAGATGAGGATTTTTTTCTATAGAAAAAAGACACCTCAGTGGG
>NW_026886031.1:0-7448 GCF_032173495.1 Musca vetustissima
GGATGCAGTAATTTTTCTCATTGAATTTACTTCATAAATGGGCGGTTGATGTGCAGTTTTTGTGATTTAAAGGGAAATTTGCTAAATTAGGCACAACTACAGAGTGGAGGAGCTATAAACTGGATCGTGGGGATGAAAGCAGAGAATATTTATAACACTGTATAAAAAATATTTTGGGGAGTGGAAAATTCTTTATGGGGATCAAAGACCTTGGCGAGTCTATAAGCACCCGAAGAACAAATTGCCATAGTTTCAGTTTTTGTGTTATGACTTGATAAAATTGTGGCTGTCAACTCTAAAGTTCTTGAAGAAAAAGCTTTATGTAGTCCTTGCGCGACTTGTTGGTCCTTATTTTCTTGAACCATTACAACTGAAAATTAAGAAGAAATTTTTAGATGTCTAAACTGAAAAAACTGAGCTAGGATCGTATGAAAAAAATAAAATATTAAATATGGTATCTTGAGGGACCAGGACAAAATATTTATTAAAATATATTAACCGGCCTCCTAAATATTAGGCGATAATTAGCCAGCCATCCGAATTGACAGGCAATATTTCTTGAAGATTGACCGATAAATGTAGCCTGTAGTCCGTGTAGCCTGTACTCCAAAATTATAATGGACAGACGGACACACATGACTAGACCAACTCAGCTAGTCGATATATGACGACCGGTATACTAAACCAAAATATATTAGCACGGCAACATTGCTGTGTACTGCATAAAAAGTAGTTAAATCCGACCGAGGTGAACTTCTCCTACCAACATGGTGTGCATTTAAAATTGCTTAAATCGTCGGGACCTTTATATGGAGATTATGTTATTGCATTATTCACCAGGATCCTATATGCCAAATTATAGGCAATTCGATAAGAAAATTCAGGGGAAAATTTTATAATGTCGAAAAGGGTGCAGCAGCGTTATTTTGGCGCAATATGAAAAGTAGTCGAGATATGACGATCGGTATACTAAATGGTGGGTCCAGGACTAACATTTCTAGGCTTTACAAAATCTTGGGGCGACACAAAGCTATAATACCTTGACAATAAAACAAGTTGTGTGGGGTATAAAATGTTGTACCCTCCAATATTCCTGAACGCCAAAGTTCAGGCACTATAAAAAATTTGGCCAAAAACTGAAAAATACTTGTCACATCACAACATGAACCTATATTGAAAATTTAATGTATATACAGTGGTGGTCACAGAATTAAAACATTTACTGTGACAAACATTTTTTGATCAGCCCTCGTTTCGTTTGAAGTATTTTTGAAATTTTTTTAACTCAGAACACTTCGATATACTGCACTTAAGAGATTTAGTGCGAAAATAGAAAATTATTGCATGGAATTTTCCATAAATAACGGTTTTTATGAAAATACATCGATTTTAAAGTGGCCATTTAATTAAAACATTGTGTGATTCTTTACTTTACTGTATTTTTTTGAAAATATTTTTAAAAAAGCTCATTAATTTAGTTCAATTATGTAAACTAAGCACTGATAGAATCATTTACAGATAAAAATATCTGAAAAAATCTGTAAAATCTATCAAAATTGCCAAAAAATTTGTACAGTACACCTAACATTCAGAAAACACCCTTATTATAGAAAATAAAGGTCCGAATGCACTAGAAATTGCTAGAATTAGTAAAAAACAATTAATAATTTTCAAAAAGAATAAATATTTGAAATAAAAACTCAAAAAAATGGAATTAATCTAAAGGAACGATTCAATAGCCTTTACTATTTTTGCAGTATGTAAGAAAATATAGATTGATATTGGTATTTATTATATCAAATCGATTGTTCGAGTAGTACAGAATATATTTTATCAAAAAATATATCAGTCACAACAGAACGAACAGAGATCAAGGCCTATGTTGACGAGTAAAGGTTTCTGGCACACAGCAGCATGATTGATGGTCAACTCTTAACCCTTAAAATCTATTGAACATGACAATATTTTTCCAAAATAATATTTTATGAAGAGAATAACTTCCACTTAATCTATTTTAGTAAAAAATTAGGACAAATTTTACACTTTGACAAATATTTGAAGACTTGTGTTGAACATCAAAAATACTGCCGTGTGCCAAAAACCTTTACTCGTCAAAATAGGCCTTGATCTCTGTTCGTTCTGTTGTGACTGATATATTTTTTGATAAAATATATTCTGTACTACTCGAACAATCGATTTGATATAATAAATACCAATATCAATCGATATTTTCTCTCACATACTGTAAAAATATTCTGGCCTTCTTTAGTAAAGGCTATTGAAATTGAATCGTTCCTTTAGGTTAATTCCAATTTTTTGAGTTTTTATATCAAATATTTATTCATTTTGAAAATTATTAATTGTTTTTTACTAATTCTAGTGCATTCGGACCTTTATTTTCTATAATAAGGGTGTTTTCTGAATGTTAGGTGTACTGTACAAATTTTTTGGCAATTTTGATAGATTTTACAGATTTTTTCAGATATTTTTATCTGTAAATGATTCTATCAGTGCTTAGTTTACATAATTGAACTAAATTAATGAGCTTTTTTAAAAATATTTTCAAAAAAATACAGTAAAGTAAAAAATCACACAATGTTTTAATTAAATGGCCTCTTCAAAATCGATGTATTTTCATAAAAACCGTTATTTAGGAAAATTCCATGCAATAATTTTCTATTTTCGCACTAAATCTTTTAAGTGCAGTATATCGAAGTGTTCTGAATTAAAAAATTTTCAAAAATACTTCAAACGAATCGAGTGCTGATCAGAAAATGTTTACCACAGTAAATGTTTTAATTCTGTGACCACCACTGTATGTATGGCAATCTCCAAGATCTCTTCCTGCAAAACGATTGCCACATTGGTTGCAAAATACGGCTAAAGCCTTTAAAGCGAATCGGAGCTATACCCAAACGTAAACCAATATTTAGTAAATTTTTGGTAGGTAGATTTGACTCGCCAATGAGAATCTGAAAATCAATATAGGGTCTATTTAGTTGGCAAAGCTGTGGCAAAATCTCTTTAAAGTGCCAAATAACAGGAGGGTGACGATGAATGGGGGCTACCCGAAAACTTCTGCAATCATGATAATTTGTATATCCTACAAAACTATGTGCTCAGGGTGTTATAGCTTTGTGTGGCGCCAAAAGTTTCTAACGTCACGATCCACCTGGCCCTAGATCCACCTTTTAGCATACCAACATATCTGGACTAGTTGAGTCGATCTAAACATGTGTATCCGTCCACTATAAAATGTAAACACAATAGAGGCCACGGTTATGGACCAATCGTCACTGTTTGCATTACACCCGGTTCTGACCAAAGAAGATCCCTATTGCTTTTGATAATGATCGGTTAATATTTAGTGGATGAAATGGCAAAAAAAAAAAAAAAAATTGGTTTTTTTTCTGGTCACTCTAGAGGCCGCAAATAATACCCGAACATCACAAAATTTTAAATGGGGAAAGGGGTATGACCATCAGTCGGGCAATATTTAACAGATCAAATGGACCCATACTTTTGTGTGAAAAATTACAAAATTTGTATTCTATGGGGTATATACTTATTTCTGAAGGCGGGGTCTATGGTCTTCGGGAATAAATATATACGCCAGTTGTTAATATATCCAAGATAAGTGGTTGACCTTAAATTTGATACTAAATATGCCAGGGATAGAAAGTGGAGCTGTTGACATTTAATAGAAAGTGTAAATATGGCG
The DNA here is from genome assembly GCF_032173495.1 of Musca vetustissima. Lineage (NCBI taxonomy): Eukaryota > Metazoa > Arthropoda > Insecta > Diptera > Muscidae > Musca > Musca vetustissima. Next base: position 3,722 of record NW_026886031.1, read on the forward strand.
ACATATTGCCCTGGCCGCAAAAACTTAGACTTATGATAGTTCTGAGGTTGGCACCGTCCGACTATTCTACTTCGCTCACTGGTTATATCCTTCACCACACTGTGGTAAATGTAAATGAGGCACCAATGTCCCTATATAGGGCATAGAACACTGAATCAAGTGAAGAATGGTGTGTGCTAGAGAAAATCGGGTCAGATTTAGATATAGCTCCCATATATATTTTCGTCCGATTTAAGGTAAATGGGGCACCAACATCCCTATATGCTGGGTTACTGAATTAGTTCCAGGATGATATGTGCTAAGTTTTGTAAAACTCGTTTCAGATTTAGATACAACTCCCATATATATTTTCGTCCGATTTTTCGAAAACTGAACAACAAACTCCCAAGGTTTGTTCGATTGAGATGAAGTTTTACATAACGTATTGAGTGCTTGAGTCTAGAAAAACTATGTTAAGTTTCAATAAAATCGGATCAGATGTACATATAGTACCAATACATAGTCCGAGTTTATGTGAATGGTGCACAAACTACAAAGGATTTTCCGTTAAGCAAAACGTCGTCTCGAGGCTTTTCGACTTCGGAGTTTGCATAAAATTGGATGAATGTAAATATCTCAGGTATACTTATCCCTGTTCCGATTTCAAAGAAACTTCATATATTTTCTTTTGATGCAACTTAATACGTTATGGAAAATTCTCCTCGCAATAGGGCAAGCCTTAAAAGTTTGTAAATCGTTTACATAAAATCTGAAATATATATATATATATATATATATGGGAGCTATATCTAAATCCGAACTGATTGTAGCAAAAAGTAACACACGTTATTCTGTTCTCAATTCAATAAAATATGCCAGCTTTCGCCTCAATCGTACAACTGTCAAATTTGAGAGCTGTATCTACATCTGAACCAATTTCAGCAGAACTTTACATACAGCTGTCTGTACTTAATTGAGTACGCTGTGCAAAAATTTTGTCTCAATCGGGCCAAATATTATGACTTTGGTGAACTATTGTGGAATCGTATAAACCTATATATGGGAGATATATCTAAATCTGAACCGTTCGTCCTTGGGCCAAATATCATCCCATTCGAATCATAAATGCGACCTGTACTTTGTTTACGATATAACAATGATAAACAGACGGACATGCATACATCGGAAAGTGAATTTATGTCTATTGTGAAAATAATCACATTGTGGTGAATAGTATAAAAACAATTTTCGGACCGTTATGTAAAATTATAGGTGTCTCCTTTAAATTTCATCTAGAACTTGTTATAGTAACACAAGTTTAGAATATGCTCATATCAGATTTGTATTAGTAATAAAAATGGGTGAAATTAATATGAAACAATGAAGGTTGAATTCACTGGTTATCATCTCTACAAAATATTTTAAACTCATGACAGCCCAACATTTATCCCCCTGCTAATTTGAAATCCGAACTTTGTTGATAAGATTCTAACAAACAAAGTTTTGTTACAATATAACGTATACACATGTGTAAACTTTAACATTATATGTCATTGTTGTAAGTAACATAAAGTTGGCAATTTTCAAAAATAAAAGTTTTGCCAAATAATTGTTTACTTGCAAATGGACCCACACAGCCACACAAAACAAACAATCTCTGATTACACACACACACACACTTTCAGCAATTTGAAATGTTTAAAACATTCATTTGATATGGAAAACTGAAAACGAATGAAATGAAATTGCAAATGGAATATATAATCAAATAATCACATGCCTCAAGTGCCTTCAAACACTCATTTCATCGTCATCATATGCTTCACTTACGGATGTGTAAATGAGAAGCTTGTTGGCAACACAAACACACGTTGAACACTTGTATGCAAGTCATCGACTTTTCACTTTGGCCTGATAATCGTTCAATTTCCTTAGCATGTGGCAGTTTTTTAAGACTTTTTAATATGACTTGGAGAATGAATTTTAGTTTGAATTGGATTCTTTTAAAGATCTTTCAAGGGTTTCAAGTGACGAAGAAACAACAACATGTAAAGGCTGAAAATGTCAAAGAACTTAATAATGAACCAGTGAAGGGAGCAGTATAGTCGGACGGGGCCGACCACACGATACCCTACACAACTACCACAGACCTCTTACTTCCTGCGGATGTTTATTCCGAGCGTGAGCAATATTTAGTGATATTTGCCCCAACTTTACCGATTAGAGGTCAGCAGCACATCTTCGTTACATGTTCCGAATATTACAAATATTCAGTACTGCCCTTCTACTTACTTGTACAGATTTCCTTCACGGTGGGTTGAGTTGTGATGTTCGGCTTATGGAAAGAAATTAAGTTTTCCGTCCACTTCATCCCAAAATTTTATTCTGATCATCAGCGAAAATTATAGGCGTTGTCCTTGACCATAATTGGAACTTCATGGAATATTTCAATCAGCGCTACATTTCCGCCTCCTAATTTGGTAATGGGTTACTAAATAAATATTTAAGTGTAACTCCCACATCCGAATAGATACATCAATACATTTTATATCAATTTAAAAGTTAACCACTCCTCTTGGATATACTATCAACTTATCGGGTCTATAACCTTCAGGAGTAAAGATATAAGCCATAGAATACAAATTTTGTAATTTTTCACACAAAAGTCAGAGTCCATTTGACCCGCTAAATAATGACCGATATTTATCAAAGCCGACATGCTTATTCTTTGACCCGTTCCTCTTCTCCATGTAAAATTTCGCGGTGTTTGGATCATAATTTCGGCCTCTGGAGCGACCAGAAAAACCGACAAAAATTAAATATTTGGTCCATTTCATCCTCTAAATATTAACCGATCTTCACCAGAAACAATAGGGGTCTTCATTGGCCAGAACCCATCCTACATGCAAAATTTCGTGAAGATTGGTCCATAACTGTGGCCTGTATCGAGTTTACAAATTATAAAGGACAGACGGACGGACGGACACACATGTCTAGAACGACTCGGCTAGTCGAGATATCACGATCGGTATACTTAAAGTTGGGTCTAGGACCAATATTTCGCGGCGTTACAAACTCTTGGGGATGCACAAAGCTATACAACATAGTTGTGTAGGGTATAAAAACCAGTAAGTAAATGGGACAAAATATGGGGGTTTATTTAAATTTGAAGACCATAAAAATCACACGTCAATGATAGATAAGCTGTCCAACAATAAATTTTGGTCTCTCTGAAGGCCAGATACAAGCATTTCCGATTGCTTGAGCAGCATCCGAAGAGGAAATTCGCAGCCTTCAGTAGGGGTTATTTTATAATAAAACTCCGAAGAATTTTCACGAGTTTCAGGAACCAATTGATGATCGATTAATATAACGATGAGCTTTAATCTCTGCGGATCTACATTCCGAGCCTGGGCAATATTTTGCACTCTCTTGACCGATTAGAGGTCAACAGAGGAGCTGTATCTTTTTCGAAATACAGAGAATATCCCTGAAATACTCGATAAGATTAATTTTTATACCCTACACAACTATGTTGTCAGGGTATTATAGCTTTGTGCAGCCCCAAGGGTTTTTAACGCAGCGAAATATTGGTCATAGGCCCAATTTTATGTATACCGATCGTCATATTTCGGTTTTTCTGGTCGCTCCAGAGGCCGCCATTATGGCCCAAACATTGCGAATTTTTACATGGAGAAGGGGATCGGGCCAAGGAATAAGCATGCCTATATTTGACCAGTAAGGAAAG
>NW_026886032.1:0-7279 GCF_032173495.1 Musca vetustissima
GGAAAAAATTAAACCGATTGCAATTTGATATAACCAACAACCACAACAACACCAGTAATACTAATAATAATAGCAGCGACAATAACAAACATTTTCACATAAGAACTTGAGATAAGACAAATAACGAGGTACTGAGTAGGACTAAAACGTACGCTATACCAAATTTGGTGCAAATCGACTGATATATAGGGACATTGGGACACCATTTACCTAATATCGGACGATAATATATATGGGAGCTATATCTAAATCTAAACCGATTTTCACGAAACTTTACACACATCTCTCTAGACTTAATTTAGTACGATATGCAAAATTTGGTGCAAATCGAAAGATATATAGGTACTTTGGTGCACCATTTACCTTAAATCGGACGAAAATATATATGGGAGCTATATCTAAATCTGAACCGATTTTCCCAATTTCAATAGGGTTCGTCCTTGGGCCAATCAAATGAGCTGTGCCAAATTTCATCCAATTCGTATAATAACTGCAACCTCTACTTTGTTTACAATTTAACATGGACAGACAGACAGATATGTATAAATCGACTCAGAAAGTTATTCTATGCATATTCTCAAAAGGAACCATGTGTCTATCTCGTTTCCTTTTGCCTGTTACAAACATATGCACAAAGACATAATTCTGTATAAAATCAAAATCCACGCCTCTTTTAGTGTTTTAAACCAGTAAGGAAAGTTCAAAAGTCGGACGGGCCGACTATATGATACCCTTCACCATTTTGGGTACATACAAGAGATGCTAATATATACAATATTCTGTAGATAGAACAGACATAGAATCTTTGGAGGACCATTGAGATGGAATGGGGCGAAATGAAATGTGTTATCTAGATATATATTTGGATCAATTAATAAAAAAAAAACCTTACACATACCATTCTAAAATCAATGAAAAATTGCATGTCAAACGGGCAGACTTGAATTCTTTGGTGTACAATTCGTATGAAATCGAGTAAAATTATGTATGGGAGCTATATGGACACAATTGAGCAACCGTCGCATACACCATTTGTTTTTTGTTATCACTCTATATTCAATTTAATATCCTCTGCCAAATTTCGTGTAAACCGAACAAACATAGGCCCTTCGGTGCACCATTTACATAAAATTGGACGAAAATATATATAAGACCTATATCACAATCTGAACTTATCACACATAATTTTTTCCTCAATTGCATTCGCTTTGCACAATTTTGCTCAATCGGACAAATATTGGGAGTTTGGTGCATAATTCATATAAAATCGGACGAAACTATATATGAGAGCTATATCTAAATCTGAACCAATTTTGACAAAACTTTGCAGACATCAATCTGAATCTAATTCCGTACTCTGTGAAAAATTTTGTTTCAATCGGACCAATATTGAGAGTTTGGTGCATCATTCACAAAAAATCGGACGAAACTATATATGGGTGTTATATCTAAATATGAACCGATTTTAATAAAACTTCGCAGACATCAGTCTTGACCAGACATAGACCGGAAATTTTGTCCCAATCGGACCAATATTTGGAGTTTGGTGTATCATTCACAAAAAGTCGGACGAAACTATATATGGGAGCTATATCAAAATCTGAACCGATTTTAACAAAACTTAGCAGATATTAGTCTGGACCTTATTCAGAGCTCTGTACAAAATTTTGTCTCAATCGGACAAATTTTGGGAGTTTCTTGCATCATTCACAAAAAATCGGACGAAACTATATATGGGAGATATATCTAAATCTAAACGGATTTTCTACAATTTCAATAGGGTTTGTCCTTGGGCCAAATAAATGAACTGTTCCAAATTTCATCCAAATCGAATTTTAAATGCGACCTGTACTTTGTTCACAAAAATACACGGTCGGACGGACATGCGTAAATCGACTCAGTAAATTATTCTATACATATTCTCAAGAGGAACCATGTGTCTATCTCTATTCCTTTAGCCTGTTACAAACATATTCACAAAGACATAATACCCTGTACCACAGTGTGGTGAAGGGTATACAGATATTTGTTTAAATCATCCACGACTCTTTTGGTCATTTAAAAAAATATATTTTTTAAAAAATCACCCCTCTTTTGGTCCTTTAAAAAATATATTTTTTAAAAATTCACCCCTCTTTTGGTCCTTTAAAAATATACTCCTCCTTTGGTCCATTAAAAAATATATCATAAAACATTTAAGTGCTTTTAAACAATATTGTTTAAAAAATCCACGCACGGTTGGTCCTTTAAAAAATATTCTTTAATAATCAACGCTTGTGTTGTTGGTTGGCCCTTCAAACGTATTTATTAAAAAATTAAAGCCTATATTGGTCCTTTAAAAAATCCACGATTCTGTTGATACTTTAAAAAAATTCGGCCCCTGCTATTTCTTTAAAAAATTCACGCCTCTATTGGTCCATAAAAAATATATATTTTTTAAAAACCCAAGCCTCAATTGATTCTTTAAAAATATAGTCTTCTGCCGGTCATTTAAAAAATCATTGAAAAAGATTAATAAAAATGCCGTTCGACTTACCTCTCACAACTTATTTGTGTAGGGTACCCATTTAAACCAAACCTCCTAAATTCATAATCATTTACACTTCACAACCACACACAGACACACTCACTCATATCTCAACAAATCTAACAAACAATAAGAACACGAACAAACATTTTTAAAGAGAGCAACAAATAATAGAAAAAAAAACTCAAAACTATAATCACAATAATAATGAAAAAAAAAAAAAATGAATAATGAATGTATTTTTATTTTTCGAAAATTTTGCAATACCCTCGCTTTTCATACGTCAAATGCAAATGGAGCAGAAATTCACAGAGATTTTTTTATTTTGTTAGACAAGCACTTTAAACAAAACTGATTAAAGAATTATCACAAATAAAAGGAAATCAATGAGTTGAGTTAAGGTTTGGCATTTTTAAGAAAAGGATCAATTAGGACCGTTCACTTTTTTTGACAGTGTCTGTATGAATTATTGAAATATTAAATATTTGAGACAACTAGCAGTTACGGCTGGTTCCGGGAAATATCAGTTGCAATCAATATGTGTAAGATATTTAATAGTTGATAATTTGTGTTTTTAATTTCAAATTCACACCTATGTTTGCATTGCGTATTAGTCAGTAGTCACACGTGCAAAATTTCATGACAAATTTTCTTCTCAATTTCTTTAAAAATTGCATTGTTGTTTAGACACGCAAATAACCCTTGCATCAAATTTATGAATTTTCTTATTCTTCCACACACTCATTTTCTCGTTTGACCATTGTTCATGAAAATTAAAAAATGGAATTAAAAGAAAAAAAAGAAATAATAAAAGGAACTCTTGAATTACTCGACAGACATATTATGTGTTTTTTTCTTCGCAAAAGGTTTTAATTTTATTAACTGCCTTGGCGTTTGTTTGCCGACAGAAAACATAAAATGAAAGAAAATGCTAAACTTTTTTGCAGCCAACTTCAGTTGTTTACAACGAATAACGCAACAAAAGAGAATTGCGGAGTACAAGTATGTATGTACCCCCTTTTATTCCTCTCACCTCTTTCGCCCATAAACTCAATTTACTTTACCACAAAATTTGCCCGTGTGACTACTGACTTAGATAGGTTAAGATAATACTTGCAGACTGTAATATTTTTTTATAATAATTCTTTAGGCAATTAAAAGAGAGGATAAAATGAAAGATTTTCAAGGACTACTACAGGAATAGATTTTAATATTTTCTTATGGAATATATTAAAAAATATTTGTAAGGCTTTTTAACGAAGGATTTAAAAAAATATTTTCTCAATTTCAAAAATATTTTGTTTGAGAACTATAAAAACAATATTTTATGGGCTATATGCATGGATTTTTACTAAAATACTAGCGGGCCCGGCAAACGTTGTCTTGCCTAGCAATATTGCTGATGTATACTTTTTTTGCATTTTAGATTTGTTTTTATACCGTACCCCATAAAGTGGAGTGTTCAGATCTTTGCAATACCTTTGTATATATCAGAGCACACATAAAGTGACATTACAATACTGAATATCTACAATTTGATTTTTATGAGCTAATCTTGTTGCTATTTTTATACCCTTCACCACACAGTGGTACAGGGTATTATGTCTTTGTGCTTGGATCCTTTTGAGAATATGCATATGATCACTTTCTAAGTCGTCTGTCTGTCCATGTTAAATTGTAGACAAAATACAGGTCGCATTTATGATCCGAATTGGATGAAATTTGGCATAGGTCACTTATTTGGCCCAAGGACGAACCCTATTACAATTGGTAAAAATCGGTTCAGATTTATATATTTCGATTTGCAGGAAATTTGGTACAGCCCAATAATTTAGGTCTAGAATGATGTGTGTTAAGTTTGCCGAAAATTGGTTCAGATTTATATATAGCTCCCATATATATTTTCGTCCGATTTAACGTAAATGGTGTAAAAAAGTACCTATATACCTTTCGATTTGCACGAAGTTTGGCACAGCATAATGAATTAGGTCTAGAATGATATGTGTTAAGTTTCCTGAAAATCGGTTCAGATTAAGATATAGCTCCCATATATATTTTCGTCCGATTTTAGGTAAATGGTGCACCAAAGTCCCTATATATCCTTCGATTTGCACGAAATTTGGCATTGCGTACTGAATTAAGTCTAGAACGATGTGTGTTAAATTTCGTGAAAATCGGCTCAGATTTAGATATGGCTCTCATATATATTTTCGTCCGATTTTAGTTGAATAGTGCCCCAAATTCCCTTGATATCCTTTGATTTGCACGAAATTTGGCATAGCGCACTGAATTAAGTCTTGAGTAATGTGTGCTAAAATTCGTGGGAATCGACTCAGATTTAGATATAGCTCCCAGATATATTTTCGTCCGATTTTATGTAAATGAAAAGTCTATGGTATGAACTAGGGTTATTTACTTTAAATTATTTTCGACCAAAAACCAAGCCAGAATAAAGTGTTAATATTTGAAACCGATTGGATTAATAGTTTTTGAGTTATCGTACCCGTCATTCATAAAAACACTCTTTCGGGAAAAAAAACATTAAAGTTTTGAAAAACGCTCTCACTGCCAACCGTCGTTTAGGCAATAAAACGATTACATTTTCATGAGTTTTTGAAATTTACATTTGCCATATTGGAGTGAGATTCTTGAGAAGTTATAAGTTAATCGGCCAGGATGGTTTCTTTCGGGTGGAAATGTGTATTTATATGGGGAAAATGTTACAAAATAAGACAAATCCAGGCACTCATTTAGGAAAATTTGGCCAATAACCTCATTTTATGGGGAAGCAATTTTATATGAAGCAACACCTTAATATGTATGGATTATATTAGCTTACAAAATCCCGGAACACCACTTTTAGAAACACTTTGTTGGAAAATAAATCAACTAAAAACTTGAAAACAAAGGAAACGAAGCGATAATTACATTTATACTCAAAACTTGTATAGAATTTTTTTTTCATCTCTAGAGCTATGCCAAAATGTAAATCGATATATATCCCATATGCTATACAAAATATCCTAGGAGTAGTATCAATGTGCGAGCAAAATTTCAAAGTTCAGTCTGCTTCAAATTTCAAAGTTCGATCTCTTCGCCTTTTTAACAGTCAGATGAAAATTTCGAAATAGGATTTAATTATGATTGCATATATACAGGTTATGCATTTCGTGGTTTCAAAAGCAAACGTAAAAAAATCAAGTAAAAAAGTGTCAGTCGGTGTTGCTAACAGATATATCCTCTCACTCTATGGTATATGTTACAGATTAATTGTTGATCAAATCGGTTATTCAAATTAATTGTACAAGATTATAGGAAAGGGCAAAGTTTGGTTCAAATAGGAAAATTCATTAGCCTGATATTGGATTTATAAATATTGAAAATGTTGACCCTTTGAAAATGTTGAGGTAACAAAAAGATTGGACCCAAGTGCCCCATCTTCGGACTTAATCTAAGCTTGGTAAAGATAATAGGTTGTACAAAAAAAATTAATTTTTAACACAATTTTGACCATTTTGTGGGGGAGGTACCAAAAGGAGTGGTCTGATATTACCCATATTCGAACTTGAACTATGTTTGGAATCAGTTACTCCCTTCGAGAGTCAATACGAATCTATTGGTATATTACACTAATTGTGTCCCATGTCTCTAACATGAAGAGTTTTTTGTTCACATTTTCAAAAATAACTGTTATTTTAGGACCCTGCCATAAAATCGTTATATGCCATTAAACTCACTATAGTTGTCTTATTTTTGCTTTTTATACCCTCCGCCATGGAGACTCATCGAAATATACAATTCCGACCCCATAAAATATTTACTAGATTGGGGAAAATGAAATCCATTATTTTTACATAAACTATAGGAATTTATCTAGCATGCTTCGGAATGTCCGATTTGGGCCAAATATGTACCGTTTTATTATACCCTACACAACTATGTTGTCAGGGTATTATAGCTTTGTGCAGTCCCAAAAGTTTGTAACGCCGCGAAATATTGGTCCTAGACCAACCTTTAAGTATACCGATCGTCATATCTCGACTAGCTGAATCGATCTAGACATGTGTGTCCGTCCGTCCGTCTGTCTATTATAATTTGTAAACACGATACAGGCCACAGTTATGGACCAATCTTCACGAAATTTTGCATGTAGGATGGGTTCTGGCCAATGAAGACCCCTATTGTTTTGTTTTGGAAAAGATCGATTAATATTTAGGGGATGAAATGGACCAAAAACTTTATTTTTGTCGGTTTTTCAGGTCGCTCCAGAGGCCGCAATTATGGCCCAAACACCCCGAATTTTTGCATGGAGAAGGGGCTTGGGACAAAGAATAAGCATGCCTGTTTTGATAAAGATCGGTCAATATTTAACGGGTCAAATGGACCCTGACTTTTGTGTAAAAAATTAAAAAAATGTCGTATATATTTGCTCCTGAAGGACATAGGCGAGAGTAGTTGATTGTATATCCAAGAGGAGGAGGAGAGTGACCTTTAAATTGATACCAATTATATTGTCCTATGTACTCGGATGTGGCAGTTGCACTAAATATTTACCAGGTGCTTACGTATTCATACTTTATTTAGTGACCCTTTACAACACTAGAGGGCGGAAATATAGCGCTGATCGCTTTGAAATTTTCAATGAGTTTCCAGTAATGGCCAAGGACAACGCCTATACTTTTTGGTGATGGTCAGATAAAAATTTTGGAATGAAGTGGACTGAAAACTTAATTTTTTTTCATGGAATCTGTA